>NW_010412239.1:1269-10510 GCF_000710305.1 Buceros rhinoceros silvestris
AATATGATGATGACTACAGGAAGCTCATATTTTGCCAGCAGCACAGAGGTGCTGATGCCATGACATACTGAAGGAACTAGGTATAAGGTCCTAAGAACGCCACATAAGAGAGGTGATGTGGAGCACCAGTAACACTTCTTCGTGCTGTAATGTTCTAATGCTTTTCTTAGCATTGCAGCACAGTGGAGAAAATGAGCAAAAAGTTAAATTTATCTTAATTAGAAAACTGCTAGGATAATTCATTAGCCTTTTTACCCCCCTATGACAACTGTGGTAACATTTACTAAACAGACAAGAGAGTTGATTCAAAAATCTGCCCACTAGTCTTGAAATCTGATGGTACATTCAAGACAAGTACCCCCCAAAGAGCATTAATTTGTTCAAGGCCACCCAGGAAAAGCAGGACTTCTACAACAGTCAGTGTGCAGTACTCAAGAATGAGATGGGTATTAGCTTTCCACGTTCCCACATTTACCCAGATACAAAGGGATATTTGAACTTTGCATAGTAGGAAGTGACAGATATTTAGGATCAACCTCTATCAGCATATTTTAAGAAATATTCTTGAGGGAATGGCTGATAAATGATACCGTGAATTCAATCCATACAAGTAATTATGAATAATCAAAAGGTTTTAGTGCACGGAAAAGTTTGTCAAGCCACTAATACATCACACAGAAGTTGTTACATGTTCAGGGAATTCCCACAGTTAAAGGAGCTTACTGCACTATTTTTTTTTTTTTTGCCTTTCTCTGTATCATACAGTGTACAATGCATAACATTAAAGTTGTCAGTTACAAAGGCTGTGAGGGGTTTTTTTTTTTTAGTAGTTGGAAAGCAAAACAACACTTCATTCTATTTGGTGAAACACAATCTGCAAAATGCTATCCAAGTCTGCTGCAGAAGAGACAACTCTTTTACAAGCAGTCTAATTTGAAATAGCATGGAGCACCATGCTAGTTTATTTTTTCAAACGGATAGTGACACAGAATAGTTTCTCACACTGACTCTCCAGGGTAGTATAGTAGTATGAAACTCTTTGTTCATTTCATTCATTTTGGGGCATTCGATGTTGTACCTGAAGGTAAGAAAGGTAATAAATTTAAGCCTAACACTTTTTCAGATTTTGGGTTTTTCCTAAACAAAAATGCAAAATGATCAGAAAAAACCAACCCTCTAGTGTAAACCAGAAAATAGTTCTTCCTAAGCCAGTAAAGTCACACTAAATTAAAACCAGCACAGAGCAAAATCGGCACTCAGGACGTATGCAAGATTCAACACCACAGAATAAAAGCGTGCAACACGTACCGTCCCAGAACAAATCAGTTCTACAGACAGATGTATTCCAGGCAACCAGGGTTGCTTTTCCGATCCTGACTCTGAACTAGTTCTGCTGTCATACGAGAAGTCTACTATGGAAACTTTAACCACAGCTTTAATTACCAAATTTGCAGTTAATCCCAAGGCAACCCATGACAGCATGCTGCAGGTGGACGGGACACCCAGCCCTCTTACTCAGGACTGGTGAGACACCTTGGGAGTGCTGTGCCCAGCTCTCAGCTCCCCAGGGCAAGAGAGATGTGGAACATACTGGAGGGAGCGCAGCAGAGAGCCACGAGGATGATCTTATCAATGTGTATAAAAACCTGATAGGGGGAATAAAGACGACAGTCAAACCCTTCTCAAGGGAGACCAGAGACAGAACAAGAGGTAATGGGCACAAACTACACAAAATTCCACTTAAAACACAAGGAAAAAAATCCCTTTTTTTGCTGTGAGATTGGTCGAACTCCAAAAGAGGTCACTCAGAGAGGGTATCCTCAGAGATACTCAAAATCTGGCTAGTGTCGTCCTGAGCAATTTGCTCCACTTGACCCTGCTTTTAGGAGGGGGGTAGACTATGTGAACTCCAGAGGGGTCTTCCAACCTCAACTATTCTTTAATTCTGTGACAGCTACACAAAACTTCTCTGATACCCGAGGAGTCAGCCACTACTTGCAGAGGCCTGACCACCACATAAGCACATCTGAACTCAAAACTCTGCAATAAAACAGTGACTCCTTATTGCAACGATGTTCTTGCATCTGAAAACCAAATTCCTCCATACAAATTAGTGGCCTCTTCTCCCTGATCCACACAGAAATTATACAATATTTTGAAGTTAAAACAGTAGTTTTCATTTGCATATTCTTATGCAACTTTAGAAATAATAAACAAATAGGTCTGCTTCACTCCAGATGCTTACAATACCCACCTTGCAAAATCTGAAACTAAAAATAGCACAGCAGACTGCTCTAATCAGCTCTGTAGACCCCACAGATATTTAATATGTAGCTTGCATACTCCTTTTTTCTTTTTTTTTTTTTTAAGCAGAGTTATAAAATAGAGACTCATTTCATCAGCAATCTCTTTCCCCCTGTCGGATGCAAGGGCTAGGAGACCAAAATATCTCAGGCAATGTTATTAAATTCTGTCCTGGCTGAGACTTATTTCCTTGGTTCTTCAGGGCTGGATACCTGAAAACAAATGTTTTTGTATTTCTGGGCTCTGTGTCAATTTGAAACTTATTAAAACATTTTGAAAAATCATTCAAACGCTTTCTTTATGCTAAAAGCCAAATATAAGTGAATCTTAAAAGCACTCTTCCACAACTTTTCCCTTTTTTTTAAATAGGGAAAAACTATTGCACTTGAACAGCAGCTAACTTCAGAAAACACATGCAAACACAGTGCGTTCAAGGGTAGCGGTAGTTCTTCATGTTGTTAAAGGCCCCCAAGAACACCAATGAAGCATAAAGCTGGAGTCTTAACCTCTGACTTAACAATTAGCCTTGTGAATCATATGGTAGGACCGGTGTTTGCCAGGAAATCTGCTTCATTTCAAATGGAGCACAGCAGCAAAAAAGAAAGAAAAGGAAAAAAAGCAAAAAAAATTATTACTCTTTGCTTTTTTAGAAGTTCTGATAATTTTATTCTTAAAAAATTAAAATAATTCTATTCAAGTTCTAAACAATATTTTTCAGAAGAGGACTTATTAAAAAAAAAAGTTAGTTTTCACATCAACCATCCAACTCAGACATTTTTAAATAATCATGGTTCAAAAGGAGGGGTAGTTACTTCCTCTATCTCTAAGATATTTGAGACCACATTATAAGCCCCAAGTTGCATGCGTAGGTTTATTACAAATGTGACTTCTTGCATGGCTCTCAAGGTTAAACACAGCTAAAAAAAATAAAAAAAACCAACAACTTTCAATTATTAAGAAAACCCTTGACACAATTAAAAAGATATATATAGAGAGACAGAGAGATAGAGAGTCTTTTTAATGTAAGAGCAACGAGTGGCTTCTGGTCTATATGTTATTTTTTCTTCAAAGACTAAATATCAACAGCTCGATATGCAGAGCCTTCATAAAAACTCTCTTCCCTCTCTGTAGTCAGCTTTGGCTCCATTGTCCTTATCTTAGAGACAGCTCAAAATGCAATTTTCCAGCCTCTGCTAGAAAACAGTCTCAAGCTCCATAAAGGCCCACATCTCAGAGACTTGTCATGGTGGTTTGGACAGCACAGGTACCAGCACCGCTATGCATTCCCACATTCTTCGCATTGCGCTCATGGACAAAAGCGGTGTACTGGCCGTCTGCAGCGCGGGTCCTCGGCGGGGCCCACGGGTCCCACAGGCTTCCACCACGTTGGCAGCGGTCGGCAGCATCAAAGGGCCTGGATTATTAGGGAGCGATAATTAGTAGTTAGGTATGGATGAGAAAGAGGGTGGAAAAGTAAAGCAAAGACAGGAAGATTGATGCAAAAAGGCAAAGAAAAAGGGCATTGCTGGAATGTAAATACTGAGGGCAATAGGCATGCAAGTATATGTGTACATGATGACACTGTCAAATAAATCCCTTTTCTGCTCAGTACCATGCACGTTGTTGCAGAAGTCTGAAAAGACAAGTTATCTCACGTATGCATTGTCCACACGTACCAAATGAAAAGCACTTCACATTTCGAAGTACTTCCCTAAACCGAGCAAGTACCATGCGCGTTTTAAAGATGGGAGAAAACAACGTTATGGAGAAACAGACCTCCCAACTATACAGTGCAGTTTATCTGCAGCAAGCTGAAAGGGTTTAAGTGGCAGCTCTTCACGTACACTTGAAACATGTACTTATAAGCAATGGCAGTTTCAAAAGCCACCGGAAAATGTAGATTCTAATGCAAGTCAGAAAAAATGAGAAGAAAGCAGAAACTCAGAAAAATGAGCATTATTGTGCAGAAGCGAACAGCAGAGCACACACAAATCATTCACAATTTAGGCGACTGAGGGTCTGAAGAAGCTGGCTGTAGCTATGCTTGACTAACAGAAAAAACTTGGAAAAACCACCTTTTTAAAAAAGGTCCCAATACAAACTAAGACCTTGCTTTCTAGTTTTGCATATGAAGGCATAATGGTTTATAAATTTTAAATTTCTAAAATCGAAACCACAGAAACGTTGTGCACAGCTACGTCTAGTCCAAACCACAGTTGGAATAAAGTCCTCCAAAAGCTAGGAAGAACAGGGGAGAACACTCATCACTTTAAGCGGTGTTTTGAAAAATATTTTTATGCAGGAGCCCTTAGCTAGACAGGCAAAAGCATCTCCAAAGCCACACGGACAAGCATTTTACTGCAACAGTTGAATTTTCAGAGACTTTTAAAAATTGACAATGATCTGTTAAGTGTTGCATGTGTTGTACTAGAATCCTTCACTGGTATTTTTTCGGAGAGGATGACAAAAGGTATCAAGTATCAAAGAAGCGCTTGGCAAAAAGCACCCTCTCAAACTACTCAAGCAAAGAAATTCCTACCACAAGCCTATTCCTTCAGTTTAATGTAAAATTCTCTATTTAATGACCCAAATCTAAACAAAATTAAACATTGTTGCTGTTCATCTAGCAGGGTCCTGGACAGCCCCCAGCTCAAACCCCATTTTCTCATGTTCCAGAAAGCCTGTTTTAGCACTCCCAGCCTTGCCAGAACAGCCAAGCAGCCAGCGAGTTGGAAGATCACGTGTGTTAAGGCAGGGAATCAGAAAAGCATGCAGGATCAACAACAGAGGTAAATGATTAATGCTCAGGGATAGTCCTCCTTTAGAAAAGAGAGAGGATTTACACAAAGGTCACCCATGGGGAAATTCAGTTTTGTTTTTTTCTGCAATATGCTGAGGAAGTGACCCGTGAACACAGAAGGCTCCAATTCTCAACAGTTTGTTACATTATTTTCCCATTTCTCTAATTTAAGCAGTTAAGAAAAAGCTACATCCACTCAAAAGAAAAAAAAATGCCCTACTTATTGCACAATAAGAAAAAATTTTAAATTATTAAACCTTCATCTCCTGTCCCACCTTAGCACAGAAACAGCTTCTTGATAAAAGACTAAAGTTGGAAAGACACAGATTGTGTTGTAGGCATCCCAGCCTTGCAGCTAATACTCCAGATTGTTTTCAGACCATGCAGACCAGTACAGTTTTCCTGTACTGACAATTCTACAGGAACGGAGCAAAGAAAAAAAATAAAAACACTAAAATCCTTCCTATCTGGCAAAGTACTTTCATAATCTGGCACAATTGCTGTTGGCAGCTGTAGCGTAATGTTTTAAATTAAAGGAAACGTTGATATTAGGATGGGATCTAAGCTGCAAGGTAGCCAATACAGATACCTGCCAAGCAGAGTACAGAAACTCATGGGTCAGGACCTCCTTGCTAAACCCCTTCAATCTAATCATCTACAAAATCCCCAGGCCAAAAGGTTTTAGTGTTCTCATCAATCCTTGGCAAACTCCTTCTAAAAGAAGACTATTTTTTTGACAGAAAGCAAAGATAATTCATGCAGAAATAGGCCAATTAAAGGCAGCAGCAGTTGAAAAAAGATCTCGTTAGCAGCATCGAGACACCAAGACTTGAAGGCACAATAGCCAAGGCACAGCCCCCACAATAAATACGTATGTTCTGACAATTGCATTAACCCAACCCCACTTCTCATCTAGGAAACGGGAATGTAGCTCAGTTGCTGACTCAGCTCCAACCTGTTGTCTTCTTCCTACAGCTGGATTTGCCCATTGTTACAGGCAGTAGCACTGTTTGCAGTGAACACATTAAAATCTCTTTGCCAGAAGACAGCTGCTTTCAATAATAGTGTGTCCCTAAGACTGTACAAGCATCAATTGCCAAAAAGGCTGTTTTCCTTAGGGCATACTGTTCTGGGTTACATGCAGGTATATTTTATATTCACTCCTACTCTTCTGTAGAAAGGCTACATACTGGGGCAGCTGGTGTGTAAGCTTAGGTTCCTTGACAATGTTAAGACAGACAGGCTCAAGGTCTTAACCCTAAACCAGGCTTATCAAGACCAAACTTAAAGCAGAGGGGTTTTAATAAGCAACAGAGAAGTCTTGCAAATACTATCAAGAATGCTAGCACGAATCAGAAACCCAAAAAGACCTGTTTGGAGCAAAAGCCAAACGTTTCCACCAAAGGAAATCCCAGCTTCTAGCACACATCTTGCAATTAGACCAAAAGAGCAAAAATAAAACCGTACTGAGAACGCTGAAGAATAAAGAAACCGCCACCTTTCACCCACCACCACGGAAGGAATTGAGCGATCAACAGGATCTCACCATAGACAAGCACAGATTTCAGATACTAGACAAATCAAGGGCAAAAGAAAGAAAAACAGCATTGATCAAATGTTCTGATTGAAAATTCAGTAAAACGCAATACATAAAGCAAAATTACCATCCCCTTTATAATCCAAAATTCATAGTGTTATAAATCATTAATCAATAAGATTTCTAAAATTAAATTACATTTGTCATCACACTGTTAGAAACAGGTATCACACTTCTACGATACTGAAGCAAAGTAGGTTCATATAACCTGCAATGGGAGAAAAACTTGCTCTCTTGAGGGCTGAAACTGCTTAGGATAAGAGCTTTTGTGTCACTCCCTCCCATTGCTGCTGCTCCTGGACAGTCTCATATGAACCAGAATGGACTTTCCAGGATAAGCCATGCTGCCTCTGAACACACAAGAAGCTGAAAAAGTTAAGATTATGTGTGCAGAAGTACTGCACTGATATGCGTCAGTTTTGGTTTTGAAGTAGCTTTGTAATATACAATTACTTTAAGAGAAGATAAACAATACATACATTTATTTTGAAATAAATCAGTCTCGTTTTGAGATGCATCCAATCCATAAATCAAATACTGCGATTATATGAAATCAAAGCTCTTATCTTCGGCTTGTATCATTCTCCTCAAGCTCCCATTCTACCCAAGACAATAAAAAAACCCCCATCAGCTTGCCCATTTCAAGAGGTTAAAAAGACGATTCACAAGGTTACTGGTTTACAAGGTTCCGCATTTCGTTAAGGATCAAGGTGAGTTCTTGGGCCCCATGATGCCAGGCAAAGCGTTACAAGTCATATAACGGCAAATGAGAAGGACCCAGCTCTCTCCAAGACTTGAAAACTCTGTGTCTCATTTTACCATTTCTTCAGTCTCTGAAGTAGTTTTCGTCTGGCTGGCAGTGACTAAGCCTGTTATCCTCACCTCCACACACTACATTCACAGCAATAAATTGGCTGCATCATCACTAACTTGACTGTCAACTTAAAGATACAAAGAGGACAGCTTACTTAAGTCAGATAAAGGAACAGCCACCTGAATCATGCATAAGCAAGCAAAACTCATTTCCCAGCAAAGCAGAACATACCACTTCTTGTCCTGTTGGCTGGCTCCTGGGCTCCTTGGGAGGTTTTCTATTTCCACTAAGACTGGGGCAGTAGGAACTGTTGTTAGGACAGGCAGGTTTGGATTTGCATTCCAGCTCTTTGGAGACAGGATATAAACAAGTTACTATACACACATTAATGAAGCCATGACACATTACACAGACCAAAACATATAACTGCTTCTCCTTGAGCACAAAGCTAAAGGAAGCCTGTGGCCTTCCGTTACATCCACAACACTGGATACCTATGCCAAATCTTCTCCAGTACTGCACACAGTAACTGGGATCATAATAAATCCAAGGCTGCTCAGAGATTTCAGTAAAAAGCTATGGCCTGCTGCGTCATTTTTAAATTCATGCAGTAATGCTTTCCTTCTGTAGGTAACTGCAATAACAACTGGCACCTTCGGGTTGCAGGCATTTGGACAGCCATTTGAAACATCACTGCTCCTGAAAAAAAACAACTCCTTTTGCTCAGAACACAAAAGGCTGGCCGGAGAGCAATCTATCAGCAGAGATTGAGTATTTTAATGTTAAACCAAACCATAATCCTGTTTCCACCAATATGTGACCCTTTCTGTTGCACCCTGCATCTAAAATGCTCCAGAAAGCGAGACAGGGTCTTTAGTCTAAACTCCAAGCCCTGTTTTTTGATACTCAGAAGGAGAGTTACTTTACACTAAGGTCCCTTTCCAGTGAAATGAGGTATTCTGTGTAAAGTACTGAGGGGACAGGTGTCTCTGATTTCCTTCTCAAACTCAGAACACACTCAATTTTTGCTAAAAATGCATTCTTTAATTTGCAGGTGCATTCCCCTCTTTCAGAGAAAAAGATACTGCAACCACGAATCAACATAGGTGATGTTGAATTGTGCCCCTTTACTTCCTGTACCTATGAAAATCTGTATCTATACTTAGCACAGTTTCTGTAGTACTGTGGCATGAGGTATCCTCCTTACTCTAGCTAAATTAACCAGTTATCTTGCTTGTACATTAGTAGTAATTTCTTGGCATGCAACTTAGTAGGTAACTGTTTGTGACTTTCAATTGGTCAATCATTGGATTTTAGGAATGCATAATGAAATCCTTAAATCTGTTGAAATACACGAAAACCGCCTTTAAAAAGAACTAGAGTTCTTACTTGAGATCCATTGGTTTGGCTGATAACAGCATTGTTGGCAGTACTGAAAGACAACAAGAATTTAAATGAGAATCAGATCAACAAACAGTTTTCGCAGGCTGTCAGAACTGCAAGTATTTCCAGAAGGAAACACAAAGTCTAAGAAAGATCTTTCCGAAGTACTCAACTGTTCTCAAAGGAAAACTTAAAAACTTATGTTTTAAGTCAGTTGCCTCATTCTAGCTAACTAAGGGTATCACATTATCTTTTATTTGTTCAACCTGTAGTTTATCTGTAAAATTCATCTGGTTTTTCTTCTTCCTTTCCTAAACCAGTTTGGTTCAGAAAGTCTTCCTGG
>NW_010412239.1:10723-10985 GCF_000710305.1 Buceros rhinoceros silvestris
TTAAACACCCAGAAAAATGTAACATTGCAGAGACCTCACCCACACGCTGTAAATCTCTGCATTTGTTCCATAACTAGGCGTCTTCTGATTTGAAGTTTCACATCACAAAGTTTACCAGAAAAATTCATTAATTTCTTCTGCACACAACCTCTAACAGTCTGAATTACTGCTTCAGAGGCTTAAAAGCAGCCATTCAGAATTATGTACACAGCAGCTCAGCATAGCATTAATAATAATACTATTAAATAGTTTATATATTAAA
>NW_010412240.1:0-41738 GCF_000710305.1 Buceros rhinoceros silvestris
CTACCCGGCTCCTACCGCCCCCAGCCCGCCGGCAGCATGGCTGAGGTGAGCCCCCGCCTCCCTGTGCCGGTCTGTTTTGGGGACAGGGCGAACGCTGTGCCTCCGAATAAGCCCGACAGCATCGCCTCTGTATCACCTCTAGCTCTACACCTTTATCTTTACCTGCCGAGTTACTCGTGCGAGCAGAGCTGGGTGAGACCGTGCGCTGAAGGCAGTTAGGCTGCTCATACATCGGCAGCGGTAACACCTACATTCTAGGGACACCTGCCACTACTTTTAAGATCAGGGGTGTGATTCCCCACCCTGTATGCTGTTATTGCTCTGCTTTTTACTCCAATTTGTGATAAAAGCGAGATCACAACTGAAGGTTTGATGTCGGAGAGGAGGGTGAAGTAAGACGAAACCCAAATTCCCTGCCATGAGCGCTGGAGCAGGTTCGAAGGGGTTACGAGCTGTTGGTTGTCTACACGGCGCAGATGGTCCTTCCACGCCAACGGGAGTGCGGGTGTTAATATTCCGGCTGCCTTTGCTGTTTCCTCATGGAAGCTTATGACAGAAAAAACCCCTCAAACCAGAGCCTTGGCAAGGAGGGGGCTTTGCAGCCACTGCCTCTGTGTTTCCTGATGCGTTGGGTGGCCTGACCTTCCTATCAAGTCATAAGGGTCTGTTCTTACCCTTTTAGTTTCAGGTTTTCCAGGTAACCTGAACTTATGCACTCCGCTCCCCCTCTGCCCCACCACCCCAATAATGAAACAAATAAAATGCGTCAATTTGCCCTCAGAATTTTTTGCTTTTACGATTTTAAAAATTCTTACCTCTAAACTGGTTTACGTTCAAATGGTGAGTAGGGGCCTGAATTCTGAACTAGCAATCCATTGGTTTGAGAGGCGAGACACGAGGGCAGATTTTTAATGTGGTGGAAGCTGTGCATCTCATTGCCTCTCCTCGGTGAGGGGGGCTCGCCATGCGCTAACGGGAGAGCTGTTTTCCTATCCAAGCATCTCCGAGATGCGATTATAAGGATATCCCTAGACTTCAGATTGCAGCGTAGAGACGTTGCAGTCAGTTCTGAGCAGGCTTGAGTAATGGCAGCAATGTGTCTGACACAGCACGGAGCCACCTGTGGGCTGATTTATCTCGCTGCTTAGCAGATCGGGCTGACTCCCGGGAAGTGGCGGAGCTGTCCTCTCTTGGTATGACTGTTCTGCTGAGGGCTATAACGGAGGCTTATTTTAAGATGTTTTGAAAAATGTTGGTGGAATTTGGTGTCCAGCAACCAAGCTGGCAAAATATGGTGTCAGAACCAAACTGGAGCTAAAATGTCCGCTGTGAAAGATTTAACAGAGGTATTTCCTGCAGAGAAAGGGTTGGATTCCAGTTGCATTACCAGAACTTTCAGACACGCTTATCTGCAGGTAATTTGCTGGCACTATCTGCATAGAAAGCGTAAACTAATCAGACTTTAGAGTGTAGAGAACTGGGAAGAATTGAAGCTAAAATACTGGACTTCCTGAATAGTTGATATATTATTTAAACACTCTCATGATGATGGTATCTTATAGACCTATCTTTAAAGCAGTTGTGGTACGCAATTAGAGGAACTCTGACTGTTAAAGCACAAGTTATTTCGGTAAAATTGTGAGAGATCTGTTAAAAAAATAGCCTGCAATGTGCCTATCATACGCAAGCAAGAGAACTGTTATTTCAGATAATTTTGTCGTGATTTCTTAGTAGCTGTTATATGCTCCGTATATTGCTTTTTTATATTCTGGGGTCATAAGTGAGGTGTTGAATTCTTCCTGTTTATTGATTATCTATCTCATTTCATTCAGGAAAAGTTTGGCAAACCGTGTCTAGAAGAAAGTGCATTTGAAGCACTGGAAAAAGACTTTCAAGAATTCATGAATCTACTTAAGGGAGATGAAACTCTGGAAAAATTCCGAATAGAATATGAGAAGCTCCATGCTGTTTTGAAGAAGTCTTACGAAAATGAAAAGCGTCTCATGAAGAAATGCAGGGCGCTGAATGCTGAGCTTGTGGTGAATTCATCTAAAGTAGCTGCACTCACAAGGCTCTCTAAAGATGATCTGGGAACTATATCATCAATGAAGACGGTAAAGTTTTGAGTAGAATTAAATATGATCTGAAATTGTTAATGAAAAACATGGTAATAAGAAACGCATCTACACTTTCTGTAGAGAACTAGTTGGAGGACTGAAAATAGAGCTGGCATCTCCAGTTCTTTAACCACTGCTTTGCTACCAGACACTTTTGTTTCCTCAGCCTGGTATTTTTACAGGTCCTTGTCAAATTCGGTTTATTTGCCCGAAACCAACTCCATCAGCTTTCAAGTACTCACTAACAGTTTTTGTTTAAGCTTTCCCTCTGTAAAATAGCACATTTTCAACTTAATTCTCAGGATTTGAATCATTAATAGTTTTGAAGGGCTGCTTGGATGTTAACTATTGCCAGAACATAAAAAAATCTACTTACTTGCTGAAATACAGACTGTAGCCCAGGTAAGTATCATCAACTCATATAAATGAATGTTTTATGGTGTTTTTGAAAAGGAACCCTTTATAGCATTTCAATGTGATGTTACCAATTTACTCTGCTGTGTTCTTTGTTATTATTGATTTGAACTCTGTCAAATCAAAGTGCTTGACTCACTAAAAATGGTCGATATTTTCAGCCTTACAGTGAGGTTTGACTACCAGAAACCTAAAGGTGCCAAATATTCAGAAAACTGTGTTTTGAACTTTATTCTTTCTGGTGGTTTAAAAACTTAGCCTGTGGTACCTGGACAGGCTTTAATTTAGCATTTAGTTGAGAAACCTCCATACTTTACAATAATGTGTTTTGTTCCAGTAAAATACATTCATTGTGACCATCTGGAATGATCTGTGGGCACTACAGAAATAGAAGTCTTTGAAATGAAGTTTCTTGCTCTTAGAATTATGAAGAAAATACACTCAAAGTAAATATAAATTGCAGTGTTGTCATCCTATGACTGCAGCTTGCAAGCCCATGGTACTGCTCAAAGCATCCTCAAGGAGGAAAACTGCGTAGAAAATCATGTTGATTTTCACTGCTGCTAATCAAAACCTGGTAGGTGGGTGTCAGGGCACCCAATTTCATCCAATTTCAGCAGCTAATTTGAAGCTCAGGCAAGGTCTGTCTAAACAATACCATCTACTTTGAACCAGCTAAGAGGTTTTGTAGTGAAAAAGCTGCTTCATGATATGATCCTATTAGAAATGATGTGCAGCACGACATGAAATTCCGATTCTAGTGGTGTGCTGTGGGCCCAATAAACAGCACTGATGCTTTTTCAATTTGGTTGTGAGAATTAGTCTTTTCCTTAAATGTTCAAAAATTATTAGGACATTGTTTAAAATGTTCATGTCATGATTTGGGGTTTTGTTTGTGTACTCACATTTCAGGTTATTCTCCTTTCTGAAGTTCGATTACACCTGTAGTATTTTACTATAATTTTACTAACATTCAAAAAATGTGTTTTGCAAGTGCCCAAGACAAGTGCTGAGGAAAGTTCAAGTGCTAAAATAGCACAGATGATATTCTTCAGCACTAAATTAAACAATCTCTTCCACTTTCATTATTTATAATAGGTAGGAGAATCCTGGTGGGGCTGTTCCTGTAAAAATGGTATAGCTGCTTTAAATTAAGGCCCTAAATCTTGGTGACTTGATGGGTCATCAGGGTAACAGGTGTACAGCCTTCCTCTTCTGGGTTATTGTTTCATACACAAATAGAAGTTGCAGAAGCAAAATTTTTCTCCGTGTGAAGCCCAGTTGTAGTTAGTAGGATTTGGTTGGGGGCAGGGGTTAACTACACAGATCAGTGGCTGATCGGACCCAGGTCAATGACAACCAAGAGCTGTTAACTGTGTGATGGTTGTTCAGTGCTCTGTTTTGTAGTTTTAATAAACTGACATAATAGTCTGGTGTTTGCAGTCATATTAAAGGAGCACAGGGCCGAGCTGAACGTGAAGGGAGTACAATTCTCTTTTTCACTGAGGGGGATACTGGTCTACAGGCTGCACTGGAAGAATGTTAGAAGGGGAATTTAGAGGAGCTTGTAATTTCCTGCTTGGAATTACCAAGTTTTCAATTTCCAGGGCTGTCAATCCAATATGCTAAGAAAGCATTTCAGTAATTCTCAGTTTCTGAGCAGTGAAACAGATGTGATCTTTTGAGGTATTTAATGGAAATAAAGGCAGTAACACTTCAAGGATTCCGTTTCACCATTTCCAAAGTTCCAGTACTTCTCAAAAAAATGTTGTATGATTTTAACTGCAAACATCCAGTGTACTTCCATCTTCAGTTACAGAGCAGACTGCCATGCCTGTTACCAACCTAACCATGCACTGCAGTTACCCAGTGATGCTGACAGACTGCTTTGTCAGTTCCCCTCTCCACTGAGAGACTGTGAATATTTTTTCAGTGAAGGCTTCCACCATCAAAAATTTCCTCCTCTTTTATTTTTGAAGTTAAGGGAAGGAAGTTGTTTATCCACTATTCAAAGTGAAAGACACAACCAAGAAGGAACCACAATGACTCCCAGCTTTGCTGGTTCTGAAGTCTGTAGCAAATTCTTACTTAGATTTCAGTTATTAACAGCGCCGTCATCTGTCCCTGCTAACTTTACTGATAAAAATTGCTTTTATCAATACAAATTCAATACAGTTGTTTTTACACATCAAAAGCAAGATAAAGTTCAAAAAGCAGAGCTTAGGGTGACCTGAAATCACTGAGTATCTGAATGGCCTCATGACTTCAGGGGATCAAATACTCACCAGAACAAAATTCTTACTGAAGCCAGTAAGACCTCTCAGAGGGCATATTAATTTTATTTACTAGTTTTATCCCCCCAAATTCCAATCGTAATGATTTAATTCACCAATTTTAATCACAGTCTAATCAGTCAGCAGAAAGCTTCGATTTAAGTAATCAGCTTTAATCTTGTTGTCCATTTACATTTTTCTAGAGAAAGCTTGGTTGCCTCTTATTTGTTGGCAACTCTGAAACATGGTTTTTTTCAGCTATATTTTATGCTTTTCTGCCAGTCAAGATGAATCACTATGTCTCTGTGCCATTATTTCAACCTAGCATGCATTTATTTAAATTTTGTAATTGAACATTTTTATCTAAGATATTAATGAATGAAAAATTTATTATTTACTAGATGATATTCAATACTTTATATGTGATCCATTTGAATGGAAATTAGAACTCAAAATATATAAAATGTGAAAGTTGACTTAAATATTTAAAACTTTACATGTGCTTGATACATAAGTGAATAGCACATTTCTCAAACTAAATATTGAACTGAGCAGCTTATTACGTAATGAAAATGCTGTTTGTATGTAGTAAATTTAATTGACTAGAATCTCCTTCAGAACTTCTGAACAAGAAAAGCCCACCGCTTAACTCTTGTTAATAGATCGGGGAAAAAAAAAAAGAGTAAATATTCCTGATCTTCAAGTTCCAGATGGTTTTTCACCTTTGGATATGCTGAACTAGTTGAATAAATAAGATGAAAATGTATCCCCTCTTCAGTCTGAGAGGGCTACAGATGTTATATTTTGTGTTATCTTTGCAGCAAATTTGGGTAGCCTGTTCCGTCTGCTAGTTCGATATCTTGAATTTTTAATTTAGGCAGCTAAAACAGCTAAGTACTCCATTTGTTTGATTTAAAGCAGTTCAATAAATATATTAACAATAATATAGGTGTCATCATTTAGAATTTAATGTTAAATAGTTTTTTTTTTAGAACCAGAGATGTTAATTTCAATAAAAAGCTGCTGTAAATAATTTGATATAAATGATATGATTTGGTATTCTTAATTGTGGAGGTGTTTTTTAATTGTTTTTTTCCCTGCCTCATTTTCATATGATGCAAGTAGGAGTTGAAAGGGATAGTATGGCCTGATGAAATGATGCTTCTATCTGGCTCAGCTTGGGGAGGCCCTAGAGCTAATGTTGAGCTGGACAGCCACACTTGAGGTCTAAATCTGTACAAGTCCATCAAGTCCAGAACTCCACCAGGGGCCAGCTGAGAAAAGAGCGTGAGAGAATGGACATCGTGCTGTGTTTTGCAGCTCAAGGTCTTCTTGTGTCTTCATTATTTAGTGAGTCTTTGGGAGCTTTTCTTCCAGGGCAGTCTTCTGAATTTATGCATTTTTTTAGCACAGGATGCCATAACTGGTAGGAGCTTGTTTTGAACCTGGCAAAGAATAACCCTACGTAATTCTTAAAGATTTGATTCAAGGGAGAGAGATGCCGAGGAAGCTAAAAACTCAAGTGAACCCACCTCCACTATCCCCATCATTTTCTTACCCAAATCAAATTGGATATTCATTGTCATAACAGTTAATAAGATTTTCACAGACATAAGTGAGCTATATAAGTAGATGGTACCTTTGTGGGCACTGAATTTTCAGTAAATTTTTACATATTAGTGACTCACATGACCAAAACCTCATAGAGTGAGATTTAATAATGTTCAGATCTTTGCGTTAAAGAAAATGTGTTAGAGCTTTTGTGGTGTAAATTGACATAGCCTGAATGGCTCAAAATGTTTGCTATGCCCTTGTCCAAAAGAAAAGACAATTGCTGAAGAAAACTGTCATGAATCTAAGCTTGAAAGGGCATGAAAATCTATTTTCTCATTTAACCAAATTGCAAGGTAATTAATTTTTAATTTGTAATTCATTTTCAAGCCGATTTAATTTATGTAATTGTTTCCCATTTTGTTCCTAGGAGCTTGAAAAGGCCTGGAAAATGGTGGATACAGCCCACGAAAAGGAACAGAAAGCAAAGGAAACAATTAATTCACTGCAAAAGGAAATTGCGCGCCTAACTAATTTAGTGGAGCAAGGATCTGGGCTGTCCCAGGAGCATAAGTAAGTTTTCCTCAGGGAGGGGGAAAGCCTGATCTGATTTTCTATCATTCTACACCTTGCTTAGCCATTTAGACACTACAAGACACTGTAAAACAGAAAGAGAGGTCTTTCCTGCCTTTTATTTTTCTGATGAGCGCACGTTTATTGGTCTGTGTGTTTATGTACTGAGTAAGTACAGAATCAGGCTGAGTGTGCTCATTCAACGTTGGATTAAGCTGAGAGATCAAAGAAAAATCAGTGCAGTATTGTGCACTTTCTCAGTATCTGTCATATTGTTTTATCTGACTAGCATCTCAACATACTCTGTCTTTGAGAATAGGATCCTGTCAACGTTTTTATATGTGGTGGCAGCAGGGTCAAGTAGATAAGGAAGCAGGAAACTTGATTTCCCTTCTGTTCTCAGCTTTGTTACAAGGTGTTGTCACTGTCTGTATTCTTGTTTGTAATTTATATTTATACATTTTCAAGACTGTGGGTTTTTTTTACTGAACACTTATACATAGAGGAACTTAGTCTCAGGTAGAGGGTCTAGCTGCTACAGCATGTAAATAGCAACGATCCTCAGGAGCTGCTCAAAAGCCCTCCAAAAGCTGGTGTTTGTAGTATCAGGTCCTCAGGCTGTGCTTATGCTGTAAGACTAAGTGTAAACTCCAAGATATATAACTATATTGATAACTATAACTATAACTATGACCTGTGCACTTTCTGCTGAGATTGCTGATGGTTCTGGCTTGAAATTTTCACTCTGTGTAAAGTACCTGTTGATATTATGTGTTCAGGATATGTATGGGGCACGCTCATCACCCCATGCACTGTGTATCCAGGATGCATAAACAAGACCTGTGTCTGTGAGCAAGCCCTTTAATGTGCTCAAACACTTCCCCTCCAAGAGATGTGCCAGGACATAACCACCTGGATGCATGAGAAATCCACTCTTTCACCTTTTGTTCCTGAAATGTTCTGAACTCTGTAACACGTTTCCTTGAATCTGAAAGCTTGGTCATTAATCCTTCCCCTAGAATAACTGTCCCTAACAGCAGCTCTCTGTGGCTGCTTTTTTGTGTTTTCTTGGAAAGGCAAAGAGTTGCTTTGCCAAGACCTCACTCCTGCCATTTCCAGTGCTGCACAGGCTGTTGAGACCTGCCTACTTAGAAGTTCTTCTTAAAGTTCCTTCTGTATTACCCTCCAGTTCCATGCTTAAATACTCTGTCCAGTGTCAAGACCATGGAACTAGACAACTCCCTTGCAATCTTAGTCTTGTAGAACTGTAAGGCTGTTGTCCAAGGTTGAGCTTGAAACCACACTGCTTGGACTTTCTTTCAGATTGTAAATGTGTCCAAACAGGGAGTCTGTTTTATTCGTACACTAGGTGACTGTAAGACCTAACCTAGTTACGTGCCCAGTCAGGTAAGCTTCAGAGTGACTGTTTACAAAAAGGCAACATTTTTGGTCCCTGAGTAGTTTTGCATTGGGTGGAGAAGAAGGAATTTTTTTCCCTGTTACCTTTCTGGGAAACTGAAAATTTCTTCAGACCCATGTGGATGTGATATAACAAGAAGGAGTGATTGATTGGACTAGGTTAGCTTTTAAAGCTGCCTATGTTGATGCTGACTACAGTCACAGTAGACAGAGCATATAATTCAATTGATCAGCAGAGCCTTAATCTGAAGGAGTTTCAAATGAAACAAATTACTTTCAAACTACTGTTTCTCACAACAGATCTTGCTCTGGCATAGAAGGAAGAACAGAAATGGCCTGTGACACTGCGTGACTATTCTTTTCTTGCTTCCAGTATCCAAGATTTGCTAAAATTTAAAGAAGAAATAACAAAGGAGCGAAACCAACTGTTGTCAGAGGTCGTGCAGTTACGTCAAAGTCTAACTGAAGCCACAGAGCAGCAGCAGGATGCAGAAAGGGCAAAAGACAAGGCAGATCAGTCCATTATGCAGGTCTGTACAGATCACCAGGTGATGATTTTAAGCTTCATCCCGAACCATTCTCCACTCTTGCAATTGAAATCCATTTACTAGCATGCTGCTACCTGTTCTTGCACGTCTCAAAAGGAGTGCTCAGAAAGGAATCTCTTGGGAATGATTTCTGTATTTTTCTCTACTTCTAGGCTATGTCCTTTGCAAAGTGTCCTGTCATGTACCATTGAGAAGCTTCCCAATACCCTGAATGAGGCCAGGGTTCCTTTGCCTGAATCATACATAGTTAGCTTTCTTAGTGGATATGTGGGGTTTTTCCTGCATTGTAAATCCTTATGCCTCCAAAGAACCATTTCAAACACAGACCTGGAACGGAGATCCTAGGTCACTTGCTGTTGGTAATGGTTGTCATATGATGCCATACCATCATTTTTAAGAACATATCAAGTTCTGACTTAAAAGTTACTAGGCTGTTTTCTCCCCTACTTCTTATGGAAAGCTTTTCCAGAACCTCATTTTTCTAATGGTTAGAGACCTACTTTCTTCTTCACACTGATTCCTGCCTACTGTTTTTCAGCGTAAATAATTTTTTGCTTAACCGGTGTATGCAGTAGAGCAGTTGTATTCCATATCAGCTGTACTTCTTTTGTTTCCTCTTTAAGTTAGGTTCACTTTTTCTGACCATCTAAGTAGGCAGTTCTTTACCAATCAATCTGTATAGCTAGAGGTTCAGAAGACTGGGGATCAACAGGATACCCACTGAATGGAGAGAAAGTAGAAAAGGATGGATGATGAGTTACAGAACTCTGATACATCAAAATATAAAAACCTAATAATGAGGAATAAAATTATTTAAAGCAGAATATAAATAGGGTCTGCAGCAAGACAACAGGAGAAAGGAAAAGCAGAAAAAAACAAACAAAGAACCGAGAAGAGACAGAAGCAGCGTTTAGCTTACGGTGTTTATTAACCACAGGTAGGAAAGTAATGATCAGCCTAGGTTTCATGTGCAGAACTTGTTTCTGGTTCTAAAGCAGATGGGTGGAAATGTATTACAAGAGAATATGAATCTTTGCTATTCTGAAAGCATTGTGAGCATGGGAGGAAAAAAAAAGAGAGGATTGAAAATCCTGTCAAAACTTGCTGAATGTTGCCAGCCTTCATCTTCTGATACTCACTTCATCAGCCTTTAAATTTATGGGATTGTTACAGCATTTGTAATGTTCCAGTATGAAATTATTCCCCACTTCAGAGTGCTTAAATGACAATGTCTTTTTGAAGATCCTGTGGAAGACCCTGTCAGTTCCGGCAACTTTTAATCTGTGGGCTCAGAGGGAGAGGAAACTTCAGGCAAAGAACATCTTTCAATTGCTGGTCCCTGGCTGAACTGAATATTTCCATGTGGATCAGCCCCCTGTGTCTTCTTTCTGCTGATTCTGCTCCATCACAGTTTTGGGGAGGGAGAGAGCAGAAATCACAAGACAGTTACGTATGAGAGAAAGCTTGTCTGTCAAAGTTCCTGCAGAGTAACTTTAAGAGCAAGAAAACTGAGAGCAGCTGTGAAAATGAACACTGGCTTGACATCTCTTTCCTTAGTATCAGTGTAGTAAGTGTTTCTGTTGGTGAGATAGAAAAACCAAAATAAAAATCCTTGCAATACAACATCAAGCCCAAATTAGTTTTAATGCTGCATTCAGAAAGTACCACTTTTCAAGTAACTTACAACTGAAAATACATTTGTGCCACTGCATCTCAGAGGAATGTGTTTATGTCTGAACTGTATCAGACCCTTATGTGTGGGTGAACTGACAGTGCTTAACACATTCTTGTCATCAATAAATGGATTCTCTCATGCAGGATTTTTTGTTCAATGACTAGAGAACATATTTACTTTTGAGAAGATCTGGCATATTTCATGTAGGAGTGGGTACAGTATTGAAACTGTGGTTTTCAAAATCAAGCATAGCAGGAGGAGAGGTGAGAGGCCTTGTTTTCCTGAACAAAAAGCAGTAAAACTTAAAACCTTTTGTCTTCTCTATTATTCAAGCTTCAGCAAGAAATCCAGCTGCATCAGAATGAGGCATCACGAGAGGCTCGAAAGAAGGAAAAAGTGGAGAAGGAGCTGAAAAATCTTCAAGATGAAATGGATAACAAGCAAGCTGAGATCAAGAATTTACAGCAACAAATACAGGGGAATGAAGAGAAACAACTGAAACTGGAGCAGCACCTAAAAGAGCAGAAGGTAGGGTACAGAGCAGGCTGTATTCACCAGGTCTAAGATATCAAAATAATGGGAGGGGATGTCAAAATAAGAAGAAAATGGGTTTTCCTGAAGGAAAGGGAGGGAGGGAGATAGTTTTAAGTCAATAAATTTGAATAAATGTTTTTTGTTTATATAGATATTACTTTACTAATAATTAAGATTGTAAAGCTTGCTGGCAGATTTCAGACTTCCTCACAGAAATCAGTAGTGGATTGCAATGATATTGTTAGAAATCATCTTGAAAAGATCACATCAAGTGAGAAAGTCTGTGAAGAGCATGGTTCATCTAATGAGAGTAACAGCAGACTGCCAGGTTGGACCTCTGACGTATATTGCCACTGATTGACTGTAGTGGTATCAGTAAAGCCATTTTGCCTCCAACCACTTCTTTCTTCTCTGTCACAATAATTTTTATCTACCTCTCAAGCTTGTGGAATAGTTTCTGCGAAAGGACAGAGAACTGTCTTCATAAACCTTTTTTATTTATTTTCCTCATTTTGTTTCTAAAAACTTTGTCTGGAAATGTCCTAACAAAGTGTTCTGCAAGTGTTTGAATTTTCAGGTTTTCAGTCCATTTCCCCTGACTTTGAGAAACTCTCAGAAGAAGCAATTTCAGTAAATGGCAGGGGAGTACTCATCACTGTAAAACAGTGCTACCTCAAGGAAAACTTCTTTGGTAGATGTGTGTATCTTGTAAATTTATGGCTTTTGAGTCTATTTCTTCCCTACAGGTCCCTGAATTTGTGAAGGTAGAGGTCTGTGACAGTTTTTTGGTCAACATATAATCTTAGTAAAGTAGTTCACGTGAAGAGATACACTGATATCACTGATTTGATGCAGCTTTTTTAGGGCAGCTCTGTGATCTTCTAGGACAATCACATTGTTTTTAAATAGGATACCTACACTTTCTGCTTCTGGTCCATTCTTCCTTCTTTCTATAGCCCCTTTGAACCTTTCTCAGTACAGATTTTAGGGGCATTCAGTTGTCCAAACTATCCTGGAAACCAATAGTTCACATACAGTGCTATGCTTAGGCTAATCAGTCAAACTACTGTGCTGTCTTGTGCCAGCTTGTGCTGGCTTGGAGGTGTCTATGGAGGCCCTGCATTGCATTTTGCAAAAAAGTCTGTCCAAAGCACAGCTGTGCAAGAGTCAGGGTAGAGAACTGCAAGAATATTGCAATGTCATTGGGTTAGTGTTTCTTAACTGAATTGTAGTAGGCTGTGATGCCTGCTCTTATTCCACTGAAATTTCTAATAAAATGTCTTGCTTGCATGATGGTGAAGACGGTTTGATACAGTTGCTGTAGGCTTCATCCCATCCATGTTCAAGTCTCAATAAAGAATCACCTGAAACATAACGTTACCCTGACATTTGCAGCACAAGAAATGGTATTCCTTGTTTTTACGTTGTCTTTGCTTCTCCATCCATTCAGAAGAGGGAGATTCCACTTCTCTTACTTTAATGTTTGTTTAAGGGTATAGTATTAATGCTTGAAGTGAAAAATGCGATGGTTGTTCTTTCCTCACTTGTGGAGTAGTATCTGTTAGGGGAAGTCCCATCAAGCAGAAGACAAGACTGGCAGCTCCAGTATTGAAGTGTATGTTCTCCACAGAAACCATGAAACTGATGTTCCAGGCTTTTGACTGAAGACAAATTAGAGAGGAAGAAGGTTGTGTGCTGATCTCAGCAAACCATGTACCCAGAGAAATGTTATCAGTATATTAATGTAGGATTTGCCTGCTCAGAAGCAGAGCTCCTCTGCCCTCTGCTGATTGAAGCAATTTGAATCTCATACTCATTTTAAGTAATTATATGTAGCAAGTTGTGTTACTACTGATGCTTGCCAAATGTCTAACAAGAAGTAAAATACTTATCTACCACTTGCAAGAGAGAATTGCTGAGTTCCCAGAAAAAAAAAAAAAGTCACTGGCTGTGTTATTTATTAGAAATTATCATTTCCCCCAGTCGATATGAACATATATCATATTTCACATTAGTAATTTCATCAGCAATGAAGAGTGTTTTTGAGCAGACAACAACCTGTAGCAGCTTTTATCTCCTGGGGAGATGGAAGGTTCTGTCTTCATGTATATGTAGATATTGTAATGAGATTTTAAAAAGTTAACAGGATTGTTCTTTAATCTAACAGATCTTGAATGAAAAAACCAGTAAGGAACTTGAACAATCTCAGGTGAGAAATAATAAGCTCATGCAAGAGAGTGAGCAGCACAATGTGATGATTGAAGAGGTGATGCAGGACATCCAACAGAAGACAGCAGAACTGAAAGTGAGTACCAGAAGGTGTATGCATCCTATCAGCCATATGATTCTGTGGGCAGTCTTACCACCTGGGACAGGGATGACCTCAGTTCTTGTACTGAAATTCCCTATGGGTAGTTTTGAAGGAAATCCAGGGAAATTTTAGGAATAGATGTGGTTGTCACTGGATGCCATTTTTCTGTAGCCATACCGTGGTGCAGTCTCCAACCTGTCACCTGACATGTAGCACCTCTCCTGCTGGAGGAGCTGTGTTTCGTAAAACACATAAACCATAAGGCTTCACACATTGTGTTCATAAAAGATGTGCCGTACTTTTGACAAGCATAAGGTCTTTTTGTTGATTGTGAGATGTTCAGATAACATAATCTTAACATTGCCAAAAACCACTGAAAAATGTTAATAATTTGTAATGACAGTGTCCTGGATAGCTTCCACTGAATGGAGTTGCTCCCAGCACTTAAATTTTCCATCCACAGTATAGGTTGGAGAAGTTAAATGTAAGTAACCAAGATGATGTTTACTTTCTGATCTAGATAGTTTTATTGCCTGACTTTAGATTTTGTTAACAGTTGTTTTCTATCACTCAAAAGCAGTTGAGTTTCAACTGGGGAAGGATTAAATGACTCCTGTATATGCTTTTTAAGGTACTTTGAGAGCATGTGAGATAAAGTGTAATGTATAACTGTTAGATGTTATTACTTTGTCTACCATATCTTGCATTTTGTATCATCATTGGGGTTAAAACACTAAACATTAGGAAATTCAAGTAGAAAATCATGATCTTATCCAGGTTTAGTCAAGTATAACCAATTCACCTAAATAAAAATGTTGTTTGCCCAGACAGAGTTTGTGGGTTTTGTTTTTTTTTTTAAATGGGAAGAACTGTTTGTCAGAATGATAAAAACTAACCACTGCCAGATTAAAAGCTGAGTTCATAACTAAAACACACAGATTATTCTGGTTTGGAGCCTTAATGGGATATATGGTAGGAGCTTATTTTCCGTTGTATTTTGTTAGGCAGACTGAAAGACATTTTTCTTACCTATTTGAAAAACAAATTAACCTTTTCCAGGTTATCTGGTTTTATTACTTCTAGCAACACTGTTATTGTTAAAAACTTTACAAACAATATGTTTGAATTTCTTACATTTGGGGCTCGTGTGTCAAAAGGAGGATTTTGATTCTATAATCTTATCCTTAGTTCAAGAAAAGTTGATGAAACTTGTAAAGTCATGGTCATGCACATGGACTTCTGGGAGCAAGAAAACCCGTAGAAGATACTGCCCAGTTAGTAATTAAGGCAATTGCTAAATCTTCTAAGAGCCCCAGCTATGAACTGAGATGTTCTTTCTGTAGGCATTGTGCTTGCAGTTGCATCTTGAAGTGTGCTGAGTGCCTCTGCTATGGTGTTGGGCAACCTGAACTGTGAAAGTACTCATAAATCTCTTGAAGGTTATTGTCAGTTAGAATTGAGGAGATTCACATCCTCCCAGAGGATACTTATAGCAGGATTCACAGAATCACAGGCTCGGTATCTGGGGCTGTAAGTGGAACACTGTGATGGCTGTAAAACCTAACAATGGCACTGAATTATATGAGGAAGTTGTATTTTCTTCTAAAAAAGAAAGAGACTAATTTCTTTTATCGTTATTGGTTGTGTTTCCTGGTAACCGGTTATGCAGTGTTTTGATTGATTATTTTCTCCTCTGATTGTACAGCAAATGAGATAAAGTCTACATTTGCCTTTTCTTTAAAGCCATAGGTTCTAAAGGAGATGGGGATAACAGATACCTGCTATTAGGGATGTGCAAACAGCCCACACTACAGTTATCTTTCTCATCACATTCACTGTCCCTAATACTTCAAAGTAAATTAGAGCTGCCTGTGTTTAATCTGCAGGACTAATTGGGTAGTGCTCTGTGAGGTTTGCAGCTGGGGATTCTTTATTGATCATCTTCAGGCCTAAAGCATAATATTTGATTATAATTTTCCTTGCCCTAGCCGGCTTTTTAAAAATTATTTTAATAATGTTCAATTAGCTAATTATCTTCTCTCAGGTGACCTACAGCACTTGGACCTTGGCTTCCTGAATTTCATGGCATGAGTGTATACCAAGTACAGAGGCATTTTCTTTCTGTAGATACTTCCTCATCCCTTTCCTTGTTGCTGTTCTGTAGGCCAGAGAAGATGAAGTGACTCAGATGCACCTTGAAATTTCAAAGCTGAACAAAATAAGGGATGTTCTCCAGAATAAGTTGCATATTGCAGAGGAACAAAAAGTTGATGCAGGACATGAGAGAAACACCCTAAAAAATCAAATATCTGGACTGGAGAGAGGTAGGTGCTGAACTGATGGGTGGATCTGTCTCCTGATTTGTAATTTTTTCATTCAGGGTACAGTTTAGGATTATTCTCCTCTAGTGTCTAGTATGAGATTGTATAAATGACAGTTGAAATCTACAGCGGCTTTTTAAAAAGCTTGCAGGCTTACAGAATTTCCATAATTTTCATATGTGGGATGAAAACACAACAAACATAGCTGAACTTTGTGGTGTGCTAATTTGTGCCATGTTACATAGAGAGTGGTCCCCAATGCACCCTCACTGCTCCTGTACTGACCTGTGAGAGAGAAGCAATCTCAGAGTTTACTGAAATCAAACATAGTTAAGACACACTTTTTTTCCTGCTTTGATTCTGCTGTATAATTACAGCCTGGAAAAGAATATGTGCAAGTGAGCTAATAAACATAGTTCTGGTATGTTTAGGGCTTCGGGTGGTCAGGGTGAATACTAGAGCTGTCTGAGTACTGCCTTTGACTTGCTAGCAGATCTGGAATACTTTAAGAAGGAACTTTCAACATTTTTGCCAAATAAAAATTCTGGAAGAAAATGCCTTGAGTTTAAGAAAATATTTTGTTTAACTTTAATAAAAAACTTCTTGGGTAAAAAAAATTTTGAACATTTAAAACTACTTCTTATTTTCCAACTTTAAAATGTAAATACATTTCAAAATCAAATATGGTTTGAAATAAAAATAATAGAAGTTATTTTCAGGAAGAAAGTTTTATGACTTTTTTTTTTCTCAAATAATATTATGAAGATGGCAAAATACTTGAGTTGTTGAGGCCTCTTTTTGAGGCAGTAAAAAACCCTATTCTATAAGCTTCCTCTAGTTCAAGTTGATGTATACTGGCATAAATGGCTCTCCCTCCTCTTGTTTCTAGATTGTGTCCCGAAGAGATGCATTATGAGATATGAATCCTTCCATATAACTGTATTTATGGAAAGTTATGTCTGTTTCTCATGCACCTCTGTGAGGGTGGAAGAGCTTTTCCACAACCATTTTGCTAGTACTGCTTAAGGTCATCTCTGCTCTCTAGAGAAGGAAGGAACTTAGGAAATGCAAATCTGTACTGGAACGCCTGAGAGTGGTTACTAATAACATATCTTCCTGCAATGTGTAACACATCTTAGCACTCCCAATATACGGTATTTCCTGAGTTGCAGTGTTAGTGTAGCAAGTTTTAATTAATTTTAAAATGCAGTGAAAACACCTACATCCATTTTTTAAATATCTTTTTAATAGTATATGTCCAGTGTTAATTTTGACCCACTGCAAATAGTTTTAACTCCACTGAAGCCAGCAGAATCTCTCTGCTTCAAAGAACTGGATTTCACATAGAGGGAGTAGAATAATTCTGAAAGTCCCTGGTTTTGAAAGTGCCTTAGTTTTTGAATGCTCACACTGAAGCTTCTTAAGAGGCTCTAATTTTCAGTGCGCTCCATGATTTCTGAAAATACAGGTTCTTTGTGGTGTTTGAGTTCAACACCCAAATGTAGTAAGTCCTCATTAATTACTGTGCCTCAGTCCTTCTAATTTCTTCTAAATACCCAAATAAGTAATTTGCTGATATCTGAGGTTGCTAAACCTGGTCACAGCTAATTGATCTGTTCCCCTAACATTAAGGCTTTTTTAAAAAATCACTAAGTTGTTTCTGCCTTTTTAACAGCTGTACAGTTTGAAACCAGGGTTTATTCTCTTTCCTTTAGAGTTGGAGGCTGCCAAAAAGCAGGCAGAGATTGACAAGAAAGCTATAGATGAGCTTATGAGGGAAAGGGATATGCTAAACAAGGTGAGCTTGCATTGGTAATACTGATAAACATCTCACAGCTTGAGAATGAAATGCCTGTAATTTAAACTCAGCAACACAGAAATACTGTAGAATCAATAACGTTAAGCATTCAGATTTCCTTAAGCAGATGCTTGCACTGCTGCTTTTCTGTTCATTGAAATGTAGTACCCATAAACACACGTAAGATTTCTAAGTTTTAACATATAAATCGTCAGGGAGTTAAAAAATGCTACATGTGTTCACCTTCATTTCAAGCCTGTTATTTGATATCCAGAGTTGATTAGATCTTTGATTTTACACTCTGTAGCATATGAAGTTTAATATTAATCTAGAAAACTAAGTCTTCACTAGTAAGAGAACAAAGCAGAAAGTTGATGCATCACATAGCAGTTTCTCAGGCTGTGTTACTACTAATCCTTGCTTCAGGTCCATTTCTCATGCTGATCATTTTCCATCAGCCCAAGGATCTTGTACTGCAGGATGCAGGATAGCATCTCCTGTTTATGGGTATTTCTGAAGTGTAATCTAGTAAATTCAATGCTAAAAGATGATTTCTGAGGTGCTTTACTTGGTATAGATTCACTGCCCTGTGTCGATTCCTGCAGAGGCTCAGGTTTGGCAGGTAACAAATAACTGTTTTGTACAGGGTAAGAAATTTCAAAGTGGTAACAGAAGGCTGATTTTTTAAAGATGATATCTTGGTGTTTTCTGTTTAATCCTTCTGCATAATTTTGAACCAACTTGGTTAATTTCCAGTTTAGACTTGCTATTTAGAACACAAGAAGGAAGGATATTTGGCTTTATTATTTATGTCGCTGGCTATTGGCAGGCTTTACAATCTAAATGCCTTAGAGCTGGTAAGGTTTCTCCAGTCATTAGTTATAACCACTTGTAAACAACCCTATCAATTTTTTTTGTAATGCAGACATCAGTGTTTTATCTCAAATCAGAAAAAAGCACTATTTAACAGCTTTGTTAGAGATTTTTTTTTTTAAATCAGATTTGAGGCTCAATTATTTCAATTGAAAAAATTAGATAAGGGGTAATAACATGGGAAGTCTATAATCCACTTAGACAATGGCATGCTTTTGTCTCAGTGGTGGCAGCGTTGCCTTTTCAGATCTAGTCATTATTTTGTGTTCCCTGTAGAACTTGGTCAAGGCTACCAGTACCACTCAGAAGCAGATAAATTTGGTGAAGCTCCATGAACAGTCAAAGAAGAACTTGGAAGAAGAAATCAAAAATTATAAGAATGAAGCTCAGAAACAAAGGAAGATTATTTACCAACTGGAGAAGGAAAGAGATGCTTTCATCAATGAAACCAGTGAGCTCAAACAGAAGGTAGGAACATCTTTTTGTGCAAGTGGTTCTTTCCTGTCTCACTCTCAAAACTGTAAAGATGGTATGTTCATTTCCTAATGTGCCAGTGGGAGGAAGCTTAGATCATTGGTCTTTACACAGTTTTCAAAGCTTTCTTCTTGTCAGTGCATATTGCTCACTACTCTTTAAGGTCTCTTTGGGGAAACCTCATCAATGGGTGTATATTCTATGAGAGACTTGGAGCACAGCCGTGTAGTTCTCTCATTCAGCGATCATTAGGGAAATGAACTGGAGTTCAAACCAAGGCCTCTGTCTTCTTATGTCCGAGTCCCACAGTTGAAACTCTCATATGCAGCTGGAAATTACTCTTCGATTGTTCTGTCTTATCTATAAAGGACCTTATCTTGCATACTACTGATGATCCTTTTGAGGCCAGTGAGAGCTGACAGTTCTTGACATTTTCATCCAGAAGATTTTCTCCCAGTATGTGAAACGATTACTTCCAGTATGTGAAAACATCTGAATGTGTTCAAGCTAGGCTGCAAAATAGAAGTTTTCAAGAAACAGCTGCAGAGAAATGCTGCATAAAATTTGTGTTTCCTGCTGCCCGTTGTTATGTACAACTTTATTCCTGATGGTATATTCAGGAACATGGTTGTGGTATGTTCCATTAATTGCTGAAGATCCCATTTAAGGACCATCCAAGAAGTTCATTGATTTACTGGGATTAGCTTTCAAGCTGTTTCAACTCAAAAGTTATTTACTCTTTTCACTTTAAAATTGGCCTTTCCAACTTCATGTGACCAGGGTCTTTAAAATAATTATTTGAATGGTATATGCTCCCTTGTCTGGAATACCTTTTGTCATTTCCTTGAAATAATATTCCATGAAAGTGAGATTTGTCTTTGTTGCAAAGTCATATTTTGCATCTTTCCTCATAGTGCCTTTCTACCACTGTGGATATGAAACAAGAACATTGTAAACTAGTATCAGAGAGTAATTCATAACACTTAGAACTACAAGGCTCTTGCTTTCAATTCTGATGAGGATTTCTCACAATATTTTAAAGGTGAAAATGACAAATGTTTGCTTGTTTACTTTTTCTTTCTTTACCTTGCCACTTTGGGTGCAAATTTTTTGTCAATTTTTATAAGGCAGAGCCTCGGTAAGTGGGTTATGACACTTGAGCTGTTTGTATAATGGTGCCTGTGTTGTGATTGCATTTTGGAAGGACTTGCATGCTTCTGTGGTTCACTAGAGGGGAATTTCCTGACTCAGCTTGCAGGTGAAGAGCAGCAGGAGCAGTTCTGAGCACAAGAGTATGTGAGACAGTAGCGTTGTCCCTGCAGAGGTTCCCTACATTAAATTACTCATTGTTTGGAAGGATAATACAGAGAAAAACACAGGCTAGAAGCAGGACATGGGTTCAGGATTATATCCACTGGGTAATATTTAGGTTCACTATTTGACCCATGCAGGCTTGAAAAACTGTGGCAAAACTACAGGGGCCATTTCACAGCTAATGGGGAATGAGCTACTGATGGACAGTAATTACGTGCTCTTCAATCACCTTTTATCATCAAGCCGGCTCTGAAGGAGCTCGCTGCCCACCTTCTGAATTGTGTAAGAGCTGGTGAAGAGCCAAACCCTTCTAAGTCCAAAGGCTTCTTGCAGCTCCTGCAAGGCAGACAGAGCCTTGCTGACTCCGAAAGCTGTCTGGTTATTTACAGCAGGACAGAATCTATAGAGCTGCAGAATTCCTCTTTCAAAGTCATCAGTTACTACTGAGTAACTGATGAACAGAGTCAGCAAAGTTATATCCACAACAGTAGAAGATTTTAGTGGTGAAAATTCATGCTAGACTTGCTCTTCTAATTATTGGCCTGGCTGACTGTTCATTTGTACCATTCTTAAGCCAGTGTCTCTTGTTGAATAGTCTTTCTTCTAGATTAGCCAGCACAAATTAGAAACAAATCTGGCTCTTTGCTCTTTTTTGTGTAGGCTGTATAGCTGAGCTACAAATGTTAGTAGAATATTTCCTTTTTTTTTTTTAATTTAAATTCCTAGATTATGAAATCTTAGTTTCCCTGAGGAAGATTTAGGCAGCTGAAAAGGAAGCAGTGAAGTATACCGTTTAGTCTCACCCGAAGTGGTCCCTGACTGCACCTTATGAGACGTCACAAAACCAGTCTCTAATATGTTGGTTTTTTTTTTTTTAAAACCATTTAGAATGTTCAGTTTACAGTTTAACAACATATCCAAGAAAATTAAAGAACATATTTCCTTTTTTAAATTTGCATAATCTTTTGGAAAACCTACTGCTCAACAAGCATATAATTAATACCACGGCAACACTTCTTGAAGTGGTTAAATAAAGGGAAGCAAATAAGGATGACACCATAGTGAGATCTTGAGTAAGTTCACTGAACTAAACAGGTAACCAACAGTAAGTAAGTAGATCATAGAACCATAGAATGGTTTGGGTTGGAAGTGACCTTCAAAGGTCATCTAGTCCAACCCCCCTGCAGTGAGCAGGGACATCTTCAACTATATCAGGTTGCTCAGAGCCCCGTCCAACCTGACCTGGAATGTTTCCAGGGATGGGGCATCTACCACCTCTCTGGGCAACCTGGGCCAGTGTTTCACCACCTTCATTGTAAAAACATGTCTTCCTTATATCTAGTCTAAATCTCCCCTCTTTTGGTTTAAAATCATCACTCCTTGTCCTGTCGCAACAAGCCTTGCTGAAAATGTTGTCCCCATCTTTCTCATAAGCTTCCTCTAAGTACTGAAAGACTGCAGTGGAGTCTTACTGGAGCTTTCTCTTCTCTAGGCTGAATAACCCCAACTCTCTCACCCTGTCTTTGCAGCAGAGGTGTTTAAGCCCTCTGATCATTTTTGTGTCCTTCTCTGGCCCCTCTCAAACAGCTGATAGTTAAGTGTACAGATAAAAAAAAAAAAGCTGTGAGGGTACAGAAGAAAACTATGAATATCTAATACTTTCTGCTTAGCTTTGACTCCACATTGCCAAATGTCAGAGTTGTAGCGTGCTATCAACAAAATCAGAATTGAGGATGCCCAGCCTCCCACAGGGCTCGGTTGGGAAACTTTGAATTTATCTTTTCTGTATTTATAAGGGAGAATTATTTGGATTTAGTCATTCCTGAAAAACCAGAGTCAGCATCCAGCCTGTAAGCACAACTCAGAAAACTTAGTCCACAAACTTTTTGCACTTACATTGTATCAAAACCAGGTAAAAGATTGACAAATGCAATGACCTGTTTTCAAATCTTGCTCCAGCCTGTGATCACCATAGTGCAGATAGAAAACATACCTTATTGATTTTTTTCTTCCCGCTATTACTATTGGCAGGTTGTTTTAACAGAAAAGGAAAAGGCGGGAGTAGGTTATAAACTAGGACTGTGGTTTTGTATTGCACTGTAAGCAGTTCCTGGGATCCTCTGCAGTCAGCTGCAAATGTGCTGTAATTGTATTCCTGCTACTGTAATAAAATTTTCTATATTTAGCTATCTCCTATCTTCAAAGTTGGTTGGCAGTACCTGGTAGAATGATCAATTAATTAAGCTCCTGCCCCACAGTTAGACTTCACAGGGTTTTTACTGCTAAGCAAGAAACAACACTGTCAGCTGCAAACTTTGCAGTTATTGACTGTTTGATGTAAACATGGTTATTTTATTCTTCTGCTTTGACGTATGAACAAAAACTTTAGCTCAAACTGCTACCTTCAGAAACAGCCAGGACAACTGGGTATGAAACACACTTGTAAATGGACTCCTCTCCTGCATTTTGTCCTTGTGAATATTCAGCTTTTCCTTTAATGCTTGATCTTTTTCCCAGCTTTAAGGCTGGGCAGAGGACCTGAAATATTACATTCTTGATGTGCGTATTCCTTAGCTTTCTTTTTATCTTCTTTCTTTGAAATGTTGGATTCTATTTGAATACTGCTTGTTTGTGCCTCTTGGTTTTCAACTTTGTACAGCAGGAGGAAGGTTCTTAGATTTAAAAAAAATAATTAGAAAGCCCATCGTAACAATTAGCAACTATTTGTATTTTTGCACCTTTAACATAGTAATTCTTATGTATTGTTATGTAACTGCTTAATAAAAGTTTCTAAAATTTTGTATTTTTGTTGGTTGATACTGCATATGATCATCTTCTTTCTACAGTGTACAATACTGCATTCTCTTTAGGTAATCTTCACAGCATTATTTCTAATCTTTCGTAGAAGCAACTAATGGTGATTACCTGCTTGTTTAGATCAAGCGTAAGTTACATTAACTGACTTCCTGTAATTATATATCAATGGTTTATGATCATATGTCCGTTACAAAAAAGTTGGGTTGTTACAGGAGCAAGACTTATTGGAAAAACATGTATTTTTTTAATTCATCTTACCATACAGCTGATAGCCAAAGCAACATACAAAGTCTAGCTTTGCTCTGTAAGTAACCTAAGGCTTTTCTTGATGAAAGCTGTATTCAACCTGCTCAGTGGCAATATTTTCAGTAGCTTGTTTTTAAATTAAATACGTGCACATCTGTAAGTTTTAGCCTTGAACAAAACCTAGGTATCGCACATAAGAAATCCAGAAAGATTAAACTTGTACTTGGACTAAAGTGATTTTTAGCTGTAGCTGAAACTTTTTATCACAGGAATTTGAACTTGTCATCTTAGAAGAAAATTGCGAGCTTTTCCCCACCTTCCTAATCTTGTGATGATGGTTTAATTGTGTCCACTTCCTTCTTTTTGCTCCAGGTACTCCAGCACCTGAAAGATATTGAAATACAGGAAATACAGATCTGTGACTATGAGAAGAAAATAGAAGAGTCTGCAATTAAATTAAAACAGCAACAAAACCACTGTGAAGCTGTGAGAACAGAGAGGAACCTGTACAATAAAAACCTGATTGAAGCTAAGGTAGAAGGATACATTTTTTCTTGTGCTTCTTTCTCTGCTCTTGTTATTATTTTTCCTGATCTAATTTCAATTCATTAAAGGAGAGATCACTGGATAAAGGCCAGAAGTGGTTTCTTCATTCCTGTGTGTTTTGGGAAAATGAATGTTTTAGATCCCTGACGTTTTATATGTCCCTGACAGTTTGTATTTGGAGGGGAAATAGAAGCCCACAGTCATCATGTGGCAATATCCCTGCTTCAAACCATGCATAAAATCACACTACACTGGAGCTACAGAATCATAAAACCCTATCAGAGAAGAAACATACTCCTTTCCATCCTGGCTCCACTCTGTTTTATCCCTGTAGGAGCTGTCTGCAGGTATGGGAAATAGGGTATAAGGAGAATAAGATTGCCTCCTTAGCCCTGACTGTGTATGCACGTTACTGTGAATCATGATTTAGAAAGCAGAGGAAACATTTTCCCAGATGAAGTGGAATTTTCTGTCAGACTTAATGCTTCCACCTCTCTTGTTCCTTTCAGGGAGTGTCATTGTCCTCAGATAATGATTTTCTCCATTCATATCTCTTCCTTGGGGATCTCACTAATAATACTAGAGGAAAAGAACAGATCACTTAAGGATACCTTCTGTTATTCTGATGTAAAGATCTAAAATACTACACAAATCATGTTGCAATTGGCAGAGATAGGGACCCTGGATAGCTGAGATTTACAGCCTTATGTTATTTCAGAATAAGGATTTATAACATAAACACATATAGTAGATTATAAATTTATACTCTGGTTTGAATAGGTAGGTGGAAATCAGATGGGAATGAACTGTTCAAGTTCCTATTTCAACTCTGTGCTGAATTTGATTAGGAATGAACCATTTTGCCATTTATGTGGGATGCTTTACTTGACCTTCATCTGCCTGTCCTCACTGGTCATGGTGTTGGGATTCTTGCTGCTCCTGAATTATCTTTCAGGAGAAACAAGGGTGAAAACTTGCAACACTGATGATTTTTTTTTAAATGTACAGCATAAATTCGCTTACTTATAAAGAACTGGCATCTATGTGCTGAGTTACAAAAAGAAGCAATGAATTCATCAGTCTTTTCAGGCTTTGTGTGTTATATGTTGGTATACACAATGCTGTTTACTGTTTCGGTTGTTAGAGGCTGGTGTTCAGAATTTAATAGCTTACTTGGCTTAGCAAGTCCTGTGTAAGAAGGTAGCTGACACTAAAAGATCTTTTGGCTGTGGCAATGTTATGTGTAGCAGTGAAAAAAATAGTCATTTGTAGTTCAGTAACAGGTCAGCCACCCATGAAAGGAAAAAGAATTAAAAGAGATTTGTGTTAAATATTATGGTAAATTCTTTTTCCTTTTGGGAAATAAACCAAATTTGCGCAAGCTTGTTTTGATAAACCTAGATGTACTTTTGGATTTCTTAGTGTGGAATGGTCCCTTGTTGCCCACCTTGCCTAGTAGTCCCCAGAGTACCATAATGTTCAGCTCAGTAAAATCTCTTGGAAAAGACATGCTGGCAAGCTGTTAATACAAGTATCTGATGCTTTCATTCTTGGGGTTTCTTTTGGTGTTAGGAGCTCATTTATTTAAGCAAATTGATTAGGAGACCTCTTTGCAAAAATTAGGTGTTCTTACTGTTCTTCATTAAATACAGAATTAGGAATGTCTTTGGCTGGATGTCTGGTCACCATATGTTAAATCTCTCATCTTTTACAATATTGAAGAGATTTACAGGCTATTTAGCAAAGATAGCTTTTAATATGACTTTTGTGTTCGCAGAAGTGACTGAACATGCAAATGGGGGTCCTAATAGCATATTACTACATTTATTTTTGGTTCATTTAATTTGCCAAATAAGTGTGGAATCCATGGGTTTTGTTTTTGAGGGCTGTCAGACTACTAATCAATATTTTCTCAGTACTGTTGTGAAGACTACCATGACTCAAGATCTTGCTTAACTATGTTAAGCATGTCATGGAAGAAAACATCATTCATTTGTCAAGTAAATCCACACTTATGGTGGACAGTGCTGAAAGAGCTCTAGGCTACCCTGGATTTGTACTGAGACGACATGTAGTCACATGAAAGGTTATGATGTCCTCTCTGTGAGATGGCAGCTTTTGGCAGAGGAGTAGTAGCTTCTAAAGCTACTGAGATCCAGAAGAACATGTCTGTCTAAGCATTAAATGTTCTAGCTTCCATTTCATGTCACAACATGTGCCGTCACTGCAATGAGCTGAAACAGTTTCTTAATTTTGCAGGGAGAGGCACCTCTGTACTGTGAGTAGAAGTAGGATCAGAATCTTATTAATTTGGATTGATTGCTAGTTCTTATCTTGTGTTCAGCACAAGATAAGAACTTTATTTTTGTCAGTGTAACTTGTAAAGACTTTTTTACTGCAATGTCATGCTGCCATAAACAACAAATTGTCATTTACTGAAACTGTTTTGTTCTGTTGGATTAAAAAATAATGTCTTGTGGTTCGTACAACTGATTTCCTCCCAGACACTGTGGTTACATTTTCCAACATGCAAATAGCTTGAACTCCCAATCATAAACTTGCTCTTTTTTGATCTCTCTTGGTGATCATGCTTCCTTCCTATTAGGATGAGATAGCAGAAATGAAGAAGAGACTGAAAAGTGTGACGCATCAGGTGGATCTGCTGAAAGAGGAGATCACAGGCAAAGATGAGGCCCTTGTGAAAGCACATCTAGAGCATCAACAACTTGAGAAGGAAAAGGAATCACTGAAAGTAAGAGCTTTTGCATACATGCCTTCTTACAAGGGATGGTTTCCATGATTTCACAGACTGCATTATGTTCCTGGTCTGTGGTAGTTGTTTTACTGTGTTTTAATAAACTATTTTGTAATTGATGTACGAGATCTCAGTACCTTTTAGAGGTACTAGTTACACCAATATTCCATGTATGTGAGAAATCTAATCTCTGCCTATAATTATAATCAGAAAGGTCCTGGATTGTCTGTTGGAAGTTTTAAATCTTTTTGTGTTTGAACATTTTTACTAAAACGTTCCGTTTTGCTTGCAGAGATGTGGATTTTGGGGATAGCCTGATTCTAGCAAACTTTTTAATATAGACTCTTATAATCTGAGGTTTTCTTTTAAAAAACTTTTTTCTCTCTGCTGTTTTTAAGTGCAAACCCCGTGTGATCAACAAGCATTAGTCTTCCAGGAGTTTGGCAGTGCCTTTTAGTAGGTCCCTCTGCACAAAAAGTTATTTTAATATTGTGGTATAAAGCAGCAAGAATCTGTTTTAAATCTAAGGAAATATGAGCTTGAAGCTTTTTTCTTCGCAGCACTTCTTGCAGCCCATCCTTAAATAAGCTATTAGTCTGTGGTGATATCTCAACCTAATTTGCTGCACTCTCAAAAGGTTTAAGGAATTAGTGTCCACCACAGCTATTTTTTCCCTTCCGTAAGAATTAGAAAACAAACAAACAAAACCAAAAAACAAACCTAGGAAACAAACAACACTCCCCCAAACAAAAGTCTCCTGCCAATTTCCACCACATTTTCTTTTGTCAGTTAACTGCTATGCTGCAATGATTCCTTGAGTTTTCAGCCCCTCTCAGCACATTACAGTTATGACAAGATGTCAATAGAGCTTTGTAAAAAGGTAATAAATTTGTGTGCTTGTACCTGATCTGTCTCAGAATTGTTCTATCAGTGATGGAGAAGTCAAACAGCGTCTCATTTCCTGTGTGCAGCTTTCTGCCTTAACTAGTCCCCAGGACGGTCTCATCCCCACAGGACTGTCTGCCATCTGTTTGACAAACATATGATTGCTACATGGTTTACCCACTCAATTATTCACTAGCAAGTATGTCCATACACTGACATTACATTACTGACTAGCTTCAGGGCATTCTGGACCTCTGCGTGAGTGTCTCTGGTGAATAATAAAGCAGAAGAGCATTTAAAGAGGGAGATGATTGACATGGGCACAAAAGAACCCAATTATTTGTGTAGCATGCTGGCTTCCGTTTGTCCTGTTGGTGCTGATGTGAATGAAGCAAACAAGCTCTTCCTGGGAAATCAGCTTAAAGAATGTACTAAATCATGGAGGACTGGGATTCGTAGGAATGAGATTATACAGGCATTGGGTTTATGCTTGCCTTAGCTGGCATAGAGGTCTTAAAAATGTGTGTTCTTGGTAAATGAAGCAGAGGATGTCTGATCCAAGCTCTATTAAAGCCAGTACAATGCCATCTTTTGGTTTCAGTTGTCCTTCACACAGGTGTGCAGACCAGACTGATTTGACAAAGCATCTGAATGTTGAAAAATATATGTCTGAAAGCTGTAAGAACCATGGCCCTCTGGATTTGAGCTGCTGGCAGGTGCTTTTGTGTATTTTTGCAGATGTTCATGCATGTATTTTTTGGGGTCATTTTCTAGAAATCTGGATGTAAAACCTCTGACTTGGTTCAGCACTCTGTGTCCAGCCCCAAATATACCTTTTATAAATTTTGTATTCACCTCCCACCTCTAGAGCAAATAAAAAACCCTCTTATGCTAATATTTCAGAATCTGAACAAGAATTTGGTTGGAATTTGGTTGGAATTTGGTTTGAGACATTGGCATAGGTCTCATACAAGTTTTTCTTTCTTGCTGACTGTTCTTCAGTTCTTACAGACTCTATGAACCAGCTTCAAATGAGCCGTGCTGGTTTATGGCAGTTTCAGACCTGACTGTTTTTCTGGTTGCACAGTAACTGTGTTCATCATTTCTTTTTCTCTTACCTAAAGTACACAGACCCTCATACTGTAGTTTTTAGCACATTTAATCTAATTAAAAGTCCTGTTACCTTGTGGGACCTTTGTGTGGCTTAAAGTATTTGTGTTCTTTACTATACAGGGCAGTACAGATTTATTTTAACTTTGTGCTTTCCAGTGTTTATATGAATGTTAGCTGCCAGCATCTAATGCCACTTCTTGTTTACAACTCATATTTTTTCTGACATAAGGAGAACATAGAATTTTGATATATTAAAAAAATATTATCCAGCATTGCCAAACGCATGAGCAGTTTTACATTTGTAGACAGCTTTTGCACAGTGTTGATTGCATTTCAATATGAAGTGGCTTGCATTTTTATTCGGCTGATGGATTCTGATGAACATCTAATGCTGAGTAAGACAGATATGAGTGTTGCACATATGGGAAAATGAGAATTTTATTAACGTAAATAAGAATGAAACAAGCTGTTTTACTGTGATGGTGGAGCTTTTTCTGTCTTAAATCAATGTTTTTGCAGGTGCAGCCTTCATCACAGCCTCATTCTTTCAGCACTAGATGATGCTCTTTCCCAAAAGGCAGCTTGAACATCATCCTTTATAAGGGTCATAGTTGTGGCAAAGTCTTTCAGTCAAGACTTGAAAGTTTTCATATCTGTGAAAACTCAGCTTGGCTCTGACTAGTTATCTAGCAATGATAGAAATTTTTAATAATCCAAGAAGGCCTTATTAGTCTTTATGGACACACATGCCTTGTATTACAGAGTTCATGACAGTAGGATAGAATTATTGGGCACATTCCAGTGTTAGTTTACGTTAGTGGTGTGCAGTCACTATAATAGTGCATTACTTCTCCTGTGCTTAGGGACAGCACCTCTTTTGCCTGTCTTCCTCATCTACACAATCACTAATAAAGTCCTAAAGCTCTTTAATTCCACTGTCCCATGCCTGGTTGCCATCTTCTCCACCAATCCTGTTATTCCAGTCCCGAGTTGATGCTGATTTTTATTATATATAGCATAGATTGTTGCCCTTTCCAGCAAGGTGAACTATCCTTTCTCAAATTCTAGGCTGACTTTGAATAACAACTCCACTGAAATCCTTTCCAAATATGACCTATTTAATTTTTTTTTATTAAATGAGTTGTCCCTGAATTACAACTAGAAGCATTGTCAGAGATAAAACTCTTTTCAGATTTCTATTATGTATAATATGATTATATAAAAATATTGTTTACAACATTTCTTTATGGGTCTTCATGCTTGCTTGTCTCAGCGATTTGTTCTCCAAAACTAAGAAAATATGTACCTCTCAGGAAATTAGAAGAATGTGTGAGATTTTATTAAAAACCTAACTCTTAATCCCAGGTTTATGAAATAGGAAGTTGTTACGATGTGCAGTTTACCTATATTCTTCAACTCCATCAGGCTGAACTGCTTAAGATGAAAAAACAAGCTCTGGAAACCAAACACTTCATAGAAAACCAGGAGGGGGAAGAGAGAAAACTCCTAAAAATCATTGCTGAAGCTAATGCTGAGAGCCTGAGGCAGAAAAGGGAGATTGACCAGGTAGGAATTGCTCATCTGGCTTTTCAAACATGCTACATTCTGTTCCCTCATTTGTCCAGTGTGTTTTCAAGATGAAGGTCTGAAATGGCTGAAGCCACTGTAAATGTGGTACTACTAAAGCTTTGCAGTGCCGTTGAAACAAAAACGTTAAGATACTGAAGTGAACAGAATACAGAATTTATACTATTCAGGCAACTGAACCATTGCATGAGAAACTATTAGGTCCTTGCTGTATTTTTTTCACTAATAACAGTGAAACCTCTTAATGCACATGATTTTGATTGGTGCAAATATTAGTCATGTTACTCTGGGATTGTACTGAGGAGCTGTAACTGGGACTATTGCTTTGCCCTGCATCCTTAGGTTATCAACGAGAGAGATATCCTAGGGTCCCAGCTTGTTCGGCGCAATGATGAAGTGGCTCTGCTCTATGAAAAGATAAAAATCCAGCAGTCCATCTTAAACAAGGGTGAAACCCAATACCGACAGAGGATGGAAGACATCCGACTTCTCAAGCTGGAGATCAAAAAACTTCGGCGTGAGAAGGGAATACTTGGCAAGACTGTAGCTAATGTGGAGGAGCTCAGGTAGAAAATGCGATTGAATACATTTCCATAGGACTGCATCCATGTTTCTGTGTTCAAGACAGAAAATATGTTTTATGCGTGGTAAAGATTTGTATCTACAAATGTTATACCTCAGAGAAGTGGATTCTTTGGTTTGACCTCAAACACAGACTGGATTAAATTCACAAAACAACTCATCAGCGATTATGAAAATTAAAATATAAGAAGGAGGAAAAAAGATACCTTGGCCAAAGTTGAAATAGTTTCTATATTTCCCCTTGTACTGAGTTACCTCCTACAGAATAAACTCGGCAGATGGCAGCAGAAAAGGTGTTCATAGTTCCGTGAGCTACTTAGTGGTACCCAAGGCCCAAATCAGTGGAACGGCTTTTTATTAGGCAATCCACTGAAGATGGGGAGCTCTTGGCATATTTATAACAACCTCCTGCACATTTTCAGAGCTCTCTCCTTTCAGATTTATATGCAGACTTGCTCTCTGAGAAAGATTTAGTTAAATTTTCATTGAAGGTTGTGTTTCTTTAAAACAGAAGTTTAATAGCCCCAGCTTGATTTATCTCCTCCATCTCTGGCTTAATGCTTCCTTTCTTTTTTTTAAACCTTCTCTATTTGAGGTGTATTCTTTGCTGATGGGAAACTATTGTCATTTTCTATAGAATCAGTTTTGGTTTGTAAGGAGAGGCAGCTATGTTTTTAGCAAATAAGCGTCATACTATGTAGCTACTGCAGTTTGGAGAGATCTTTAGCTTAAATGTATAATTCCGTGACTTTCACTGGAGTAAATGAACTTCAGACCGTGGTCAGTCCCATTGACTCTAGTGGAATTATTCCAGTTTGATTTGGTGTAACAGAAAGGAGAACTGGGCACAAAACATTAGCAACTGCAGTTTTCATTGACTGACTGTGGACAGGAATAGGATTTGAACTTGCTGCCCAGATGCCTTCAGCTGAAAGTCTGCTACTGTGTTGCAACTCAGTGATGGTATTGAAGTGTAGTGCGATACATGCCATGATGGTTGGATCAATTCTTGCTAACAGCAGCAGCAATCACATACTTTAATGAAGTCCAAAACCATCATGAAAACTGCCTGTCGAAAGACTCTGTTTGTCACTTGTTCTGCTAATTAGCTTTCTTGATTTGCCAATTGGAGATGTGGGTTTTTTTCCTCTTCCATAACCTTGTCCAACCTCACAGTTAAAAAAAGGGCCTTTTTCTCTTTGCTGAACTAAAAATCAACTCTGAGCTTCGCAGGAAAAGATTCAGCGATGGAGTAGGGACCTGGTGATCCTCCACCCCCTTTCCCCTTGGACAACTTAGAGAATCCACCCACTGAAGTGATAAGGGTCAGACCATTGCAAAATGTGTCTTTTTTTCCCCTGCCCCTCAACTTCCTATCCCCACTGTAAGAGCTTAGTTGTGAAAGCATCTTGGGAGTGCTCATTAATTTTAAGTTCAGCAACAAATCATCCCTGAAATTCCTTCAGGAGAGGTAATAAGAGTAGAAGAAACCAAACTTGCACTCTCTAAGGAACAGTGTCAATCATACTTAGGTCCTAGAGTGCATTTATTTATTGGATGTTGAGAACCATGTAGATTTAAAACCTTTCAAACACAAGCTGTTAGATTCAATACAGGGGTAACTGGTTATGACTCCATAACTGATTTGCAGGTTACTCTAGATGAATTAACTGTCCTTCTCGCCTTAAGGTGATATAGTATGGGAAGATGTGGGCAGTGAAATCCAGTAGACTGTGGAGCAGATTCCCCAGGAATTGATGAGAAGTCACTTTTTTGAGCTATTCTTACTAAAGTGAGTGAAGAGGTCTAATTGCCTTAGCTAATGGTTCCACCTTTTAGTCGTATCAGTGTCAACTGTTAAACACAAGAGTCACTCTGCTAGTGCTGTAGTGCATGGAGGAATGAATTGTTAATGTCCCTATTAATGCCTTGGTCACATTGATGTGTTTTTGGTATGTTGTTTTCTTTTTTTTTTTTTTTGTTTATTTGGGTTTGTTTTTTTGTTTGTTTTATGCTGGTCTTAAGGCAGGAGGTTAATCACATGCAGAAGGAACTATTAAGGGAACAGACTCGGTGCAAAGTTTTGGAAGAAGAACTGGAGAATCCCTTGAATGTTCACAGATGGAGAAAATTAGAGGTGATGTATCAGCATCTCAAGGTCCCAAAGCCCATATTACCAAATCAGAGACACAGCGCAAAGCTTACTTCGTTTACTGTTATGCAAATTATGTGGAGGGACAGGCAGGCTGCAATTTCCATAGTACCAGTGGAATGGTTAGCTGCTGAATGATTTCCTTGCACAATGCAATCAGTGTTATTTTTGTATCACTTTCTCAATGAAAAATTGCAGAGGGATTTGTAAAGAGCCAGTCAAATGCTAAAGGAAAAAGAATGCATAAGGTGAATTTAGAAGAGGGTGATTTCTTAACACAGATGATAAGAAAGAGGATGATAGGGGAAAGATAAAATCCTACTCTCACCAGTGAGGGAGGTGTATATGGGAAGAAAGCCAGAATTAGAACAGGCAGACTGGGGAATGGAGAGACATGATGTCAGAAGGTAAATTACATCTGTGAAAAAAGGAAGAGGCTTCCACATAAACAGTGGTGGGCTCCCAAAGTTAGCCATTCCAGGTAATGCGAGTACAACATTACGTAAACAGCAAATTGAATTTTCACACTATTTGAACCAGCCAAATGAAGAGGAAAAATAAAAAAATCTGTCAAGCACAGACCAAATATATGAACATCAGTCGACTCACTGAATATTGTTGAAGTAAGTCAGAGCCAGCTGAGATTTCTCTGTTGCACAGATCTCTGATCTGATGCCAGCCTGGGTTTCTTTGCTGTTCTAATAATGAGTGGTAACGTGCCAGTCCCTACAGAAGCAGAGCTGAGTATGTCAGCTGTGCTTACTAGCATGATAGTTAATATCTAATCTTCCCATGCTGAGCTTAAAGCTGAATGGTGTGCTTCGATTTTCTCACGGAAGGGAGATAAAATGCAGGACGCTGAACTAGGTTAAAGAGACCTGGGTACAATCCCCAGCAGCACCTTGTAACAAAGGAAAATTAGGCCAGTCAAAACATCCAGTGTTGCGAAAATGAATGTATGAAGAGATTGATAAAGGGAAATGACGTATTTCTATTCTAGGTGACCGGTTTGTATTTGTAACACAGGAAGGCCAGCAGATGGCAAGATCCATATGAAATAATCCTGATGGAGTTTTGGTTCAATTCCTAATGAACAAACACCCTCATATCACTACAGTTGTCACAAATTGGCACCATGTTTTGGCAGCACTATTAAAAAATCAAGGGCTGAGTGGGACTGAACTACTTTTTATCCTGGTTTCTCAGGAAGTGTTGTTATGTTGTGAGCTGCATGTGTATCTGTATTAGTGTACCAATTACAATTGAATTGATTAGTCAATTTAGAAAATATCAGAAAAAAATATTAAGAGCCATGTGATACCAAGTTCTTTATAAGCTCAAGGAAATATAGAGAGCAGAACTTTATTGGAGCCTTTACTGCAGTGTGAGTTTAATCCTTATGAGGCACCACATGAGAAAGGAGAAACCATGTGGGAGAGAAGTGTTGAGAATCCCCAAGTGGGGAAAAGCTTCAGTGAGAGTTTGTTCTTCATTAAAGGATCCAGCAAGAAGATACGAAGTGGTAGGAAAGTAAGCTTTGTTGGCTGCTCCTCACAGAAGCATTTGTTTGCTCCTTAGAGCTTCCCCCAGGTGCAATCTGTGACAAAAGAATGAAAAGGGGAGAAAGAGAGAGAGAGGTCTACTAGCTCCTAGTTTTTACAGGCTATATAGATAGAGGGCAGTGGTATAGTGCCTACACTCTGTCACCTTTTTTTGAGCATTTAATTGCATTGAAGAGTGAGATTCCACATGTATGGACACTTTAAAGCTTCATAATAATTCAGCAACATACACCCATAATTTTTTTCTTACCTTCTCCACCTATTTCAAGACTATATTGCATTTAGTCTTCCTTTTGTTCAAAAGAAAAATCTTCTTCCCCTTAAAACTCAATTGGCACTGTTTGAAATTTTTAAAACAGTGCAAAGTACCTGCACTGCTCTTCATTTGTCACTGAGCGATTTCAGTTTCTGCTGAAAACTACTAACCTCCTTTTCCTTCCCTGCCGTGTGGTTCTACCAATCTTTGTTGGTTTGGGAGTTAAGCTCTGAAGTACTCCTATTTATATTAGTTGTTTGGAGGTGGATTTATGAGGGTAATATTGTTAAACATGAGCGTGCTCCAATGGATCTTCAAGAGAGAGAGATTCCAGTTTGGATTGCTTGTATTCACGCCATTTACAAAAACCCCAACACTTTCTCTTTACCCCCATTTTATATTTATGACTTTTGAACACTTAGATATTACAGTTTTCATCTGCAAGCAAGAAACACTAACTTGTTATAATGTATAATTCTTTGCTCTTGTCTAGGCCAGTGACCCAAGTACCTATGAGCTGATTCAGAAAATTCAGAGACTACAGAAGCAGCTTATCAGCAAGACAGGAGAAGTGGTAGAGAAAGAATTACTCCTTCAGGTACTGCAGCATCAGTATTTTGTTGTTATTAATATATCTGACTTACCCTACATTCTCAGATATGCTTCCTGAATGTTTAGATGCATGACTGAACTTCTTTTGCATGCCCCTTAGATAGCTTTAGATGGCAGCACTGACTCACTGAAAGAAAACAAATAGCATCTGATTAGTTGATTTTTATATTCTTGTTACTGATACCTGGACAACTCTGGAAGATAAAATTAGAAGTTTGCTTTGGTTTATTCATGTCATAGATAAGCCTTCAAGTCAGTGTTAGACTTCTGGAAAGACTCTTTTTTTTTCTTTTAAATATGCCTGTTACAACCAGGACATGAAGGAAAATCCTGGTTTGATTCCATTTGTGCTTACCTTGGCTTTTGGCAGAAGGAATCCTTCTGAGTTTGTGTGATTTAAATATATTGGTGTCTGGGCCATGTTTGACTTCAAGGTCTTTGTGCTGAACTTTGCCAAAAAATAATTTTTTTGCTAGCTTATCTTTTCTTAACTGTATCAGATGTCCCTTAACTCCACTGGTACTAGTGAGATTTATGGTGTAGAATCAATGAGACACTACATTCTTATAGCACAAACATTGCTATCAAATATACCAAAAAAAGACTGTCTTTGGGATTCAACCATAGCTGTAAAACTGAGAACTTTGTCTTCTTCTCTCTGGTGGCTGTAGGGATAGCTACAGTTTACCAGCTCTAGGTGTGATTTTACCATCTTGGTCTGAAATATCCTAGTAGTCTTGAGGAGAGTCTTTGGAGAGTAGAATGTGGCCTGAATCTCCTTCTGTCTTGAGAAGAAGCTCAGCAGATGTTATAAAGGCAGGGTTTGTCTCTCTTTCTTTATTGTTTCACAGGAAAAAAAAGATCTGCAGTTTTATTTGAAGGTAATGTATGGTTGTGTTATGCCTTTGCTTGGAAAAAAGTAACCTTTATTGCATAGCACTGAAATGCTGTCAGTGGAACAGTTTGCTAGCTTAAACAAAATGTAGCAAAAACAGCTTTAAATTTACTGTGCTTTACCCATGCACAAACCGAGTTCTGTTAGATTTTTACGTAGTCTTTATTGTATATCTTCCCTTATCCTTAGTGTGCTCCCATATGTCTATTCTCCTTACTTAGAAGCAAAGAACTTAGATATAGAGGTGTTAAGTTGCCTGCTCAAGAAAATCGTAGAATCATAGAATGCTCTGAGTTAGAAGGGACCTTTAAAGGTGTCGGCCAACCCCCCAAAATCTTTGAAATGATAGGTGTTTGAGCCTACATTACCATACCAGCTATTGGCATAGTCTTTCTGTCTATGCAGCAGTTCTTCTATGCAACTCTAAGGTTTTTATTATTTTCCTAGATTTAAGTCAGAGCTTGGCTAGGTAAAATTTAATTATTATATCTAGAATTGTTAATTAGATCCTTTGTGTTCTTAATTCGGGCACCAATTTCCTGCGCAACAACGCTGAAATGAAGAGAGACTGATGGTAAAGAAAAGGTCAGCAATACCATGCTCCACCATCTCTTCAGGGCTTTACCATTGGGATCTTTTCTGTTTTGCCACAGTACTTTTGAGTCCTCCACGTGACTGAAATAGGGCTCCTTCATATAACAATAACCATAGTAATTACTGTAATGAAAAGGAATGTAATGAAAAAAAGATATAAATAAAACCCCAGAAAAGACAAGTGATGCACAATGCAGTTGCTCACCACCTGCTGACCAATGCCTGAGCAGAAATCCATCCCCTCTCAGCCACCTTCCCCCAGTTTATATACTGAGCTTGATGTTCTATGGAATGGAATATCCCTTTGGCTAGTTTGGGTCAACTGTCCTTTCTGTGCTCCCTCCCAGCTTCTTGTACACCTGCACCCTAGCAAAACGTGGGAAGTTGAAAAGTCCTTGATTTCCTAGCACTACTATCAGTGCATCAGTATATTATCAACATTCTTCTCACACCAATTCCCATACTGAATCCAAAACTTAGCACTATTTCAGCTGCTAAGAAGGAAAATCAGCTCTTTCCCAGCTGACACCAGGACACTGAGGAACACCTCCAGCAAAAGGAAATTAATGGAGAGCAGTAATATTAACCTTCTGGAAGGAGCTGAGCTGTATGCACCATGAGGGTTGCTTCACCAGACCCCCTTCTGCGCAGTGTGACCTTGTCTAATAGAGAGTGTAGGTTTGATCCTGACTGAAATGTATAGTTATGGGAAACAGCAGCAATTTAGCTCCTATTTCTGGAATTTTTAATTTTTTCCTCTCAATGTAATTCTTCTTACCTAGTGAGTTTGCTGTCTGGTCAATGTAACAGCCAGTGTATAAGGCACTGCTCTGCTCCCCCATAAGGTCTGATCATTCCTTTTCCCTCCCTTTCCCTCCCTTTCCCTCCCTTTTTTCCTTTTTTTTAAATCCTGATAAATCCCCTCATGCTTTAAGGCATTCATCATTTTTTTTCGTGGGTCTCTCCTGAATGGAAGTCAGCTCAGTTCAGTCCCTGCTCATTTGCAGGGGTGGGGGAATTGCTGACAACTTGGCCTGTGCCAAGTTGGCATGACATCCCCTTATTCAGAGTCAGAGACTGCCCTTTCCTTCCCTTTCCCTCCCTTTCCCTCCCTTTTTTCCTTTTTTTTAAATCCTGATAAATCCCCTCATGCTTTAAGGCATTCATCATTTTTTTTCGTGGGTCTCTCCTGAATGGAAGTCAGCTCAGTTCAGTCCCTGCTCATTTGCAGGGGTGGGGGAATTGCTGACAACTTGGCCTGTGCCAAGTTGGCATGACATCCCCTTATTCAGAGTCAGAGACTGCAGGAACTGAGGGGCACAAACGTATTAGTTCAGAGAACTCCTGCTCTCCCCGTGCTGTGTCTGCTTGCGCAAGTCACACCTCCTCACTCCCAGTTGTCTTTATCCATGTCTTGCCCTGTAACCGTTTCTGTGAGTGTGTACCCATCATACTGGCAAATAGGATGCTTGTGGAAACTGAAGCTTGCGAGTGTCTGTGTCTGTGATTTCTGTGCGTGCGTATTATGTAACTTAAGTTCCCTCACATCAAAGTTCAGTAATGAAGCGGAGTGCAAAAAACTATGTGGATTGAACACTTGAGTATTAAGAACATCTTTGGAGCTTAGAAATTACCCATGTCTGAAAACAGTTGAGCCCAGCATCAGTTTGATATTTAGGGTATTCAGCTTGCTACATCCTCATGCAGAGCCATCATGTTCGTATATGGAAAAAATAATCCCATTTGTATTGTATGCAATGTAGTTCTGTCTTCTGACTGTTACTTTTTTTTTTTTCTTTTTTCTGGTAAATGATCTTTTAAATAAAAGCTGGTTTATGCAGGGAACAATGTTTCAGGATGAGCCGGCTGTATAAACAGAAATTTTTGCTAAGTAAGGATCACAGTATATAGATTAACGCAGGAAAGCATCTGCCTACTTTACGTGCTCCTGTCGTGTATTTGATCACATTCTTTCTTAGCTTTTTCACCGTTTCTCACCTGTTAGTTCTTTGAAAATGATGCAGCTGTAAAAGTGTGCTACAATCCATGCTATATGATTAAAAGAATGATTCTCTGTGTTTCAGGCAGAAAATTTTGATTGCTGACAGTACAGAAAGAACTCAGCTTGACTTTAAAATCCCATGCAAAAATACCTCTTAACAAGTCAGCAGGGCACATTTTTTGTATCAGACATTTACTGAGAGGTATTGAATATGCAACATGATGAATGTTGGTTTTTTAGAATGACTTTTCAGAGTTGAACACTTTAATAAAGTTGGAAAAAGATGTCCCATGTTACAGAAATTATTGAACTTTTTTCTTGTTTCTGATTTATCTGTGTCCTGTAGCCACAGTGTCTTGGGTTATAACCTATTAGCTCTCATACACCAAGTAAGTGAGAGCATCCGGAGACTTTGAAGAGTGCCTGCAAAGCAGGCACTCATACTTTCTCCTTTAACTCGGGCATTCTCACAGTTGTGAGCTGCTGTGCTGATGAAAAATGCTGTCTTAAAAACCAGATCGAAACCCAAGTTCTTGAATCCTCTAGGGTCAATAAAAATCCAATGGCACTTTTGCCAAACATAGGAAATGTTACTGCAGGGTTAGTCAACTTCCATGTTTGAGTCATTACCTTCCTTCTGAAGCTGTGCAGTTAAAAGATACAGCATGTTTTGGATCTTTTCTAAACCATTGAGTAATACTGCAGGGCTTTAGCGGAAAAATACATAGTGTGTTAACCAGTGATGGGTGAAGGTCTTTGTGAATGCATGTGTGTTGTGAAAAAGGGGGAAATAAATCCGGTCTTGTAAGGCCAACACTGAATATGTGAAACAAGCAAATCGGGGCACCAAAGAAGCTACAACCCACCTGTTGTAGTCAGTTGGATGAACCAACAGTGCAACACGAACAAGTACAATTGCAATTGTAAACAAATAAAATACACCTGGGGAGAAATAATGTCACTCAGGCATAGCTGAGGTAAAGAATCTTACTGACAAGGCCTCTGTGTGTCTGTGTGTGGGGTGTGTATGCGTGGGTGCGTGCAGTTGGAGAGGAAGCGAATCCATCAATCTGTCCATTCGGTTTGGTTCCGAATCATCTCCTGTTCCATTTTAGGGCTGACATTGGGACAATGTTTATACCCAGTTTTTCACGTTAAATCATCGAGATAGATCTGCGTGTGGGGATGACTGCAGTCTGGCTTGGCTCTTATGTTAATTATACAAAGTCCATTAATTTATACCAGCATAGGAGGAGGTAACAGCTCCTTTCATCCAGGGCAGAAAAAATGGAAGAATGCAATCACCAGAGCTCTGCCCTGTTTCATACTCCTCACGGGCATCCAGATAACACCTAACAGCAGATACTGATCTAGTGATAGTTGTAGTTCAATTGCCACCTCGCCCAGTGCCGAATTTTATTGACAAAGAGCTCGCAGGTACCCAGCTACATGGTGTGGATGTCTGACGTGACTGGGACTTTGTGCTGTGACTGTACTCTCTACAATGAGGTGTGAACAAAATGTGTTGTATGGCCATAAGTTATAATTAGTAATAAACAGAAGTGCTCTGCTGAACAAATCTTTACTGAAAAAAATACTTGCTCACTTTCAACGTGGGGCAAATCCTCATGTGACTGAAGTGCTACTGCTCTACTGCTCTGCTGCGCAGTGATGTGGTAAACTCACAACGTAATGCAGTATGTTGTTGAGATTGTGATTGGTGTCGCTTTAGGAACTTATCCCATTAAAAGTGAGTTATGCACTCCTTTATTTGTTTCAAATCTACATCTTTCTCTTCAGAGTGAACTCTCTAATTTGATTTTATGTCTGACTGAGCGGAATTTTATTCAGCTGCACGTCTTGGAATGGGTAACAGTGGGAAGATTTGCGTTATATGACAGTTACCTCAGTTGTCAGTCACCTCTGTTGTCACTCATCTCAGAAGACTGTTCATAAAAGTAAAAAAGAGATGTGCAACCAAGATAATTTGTGGAGGGAGGCAAAGGCAAACGTGTCTCATTTAAGCCTTGCATGTAGTAGTGAAAGTATTGTTTTTCTGTACATGTATGTTTTTAATCTCTATTGTTTTCAGTTGTCAACAAAGACCAGGACTAGGCAGTTAGGATGTGATGCTTCCAGACTGTTAGCATCTTGAGCTCATAGTTTCAGAGCGCAAGGGCAAAAGGCATGATTAGCTCATATATCTTGACTCAGAGACTACAGCCAGATAACACCTGGCTAATAATAATAATACAGCCAGATAACACCATAACACATGTCCTTGAACTAAGCCAGGTTTTGAGCTAAGTTTCAATCCCCCCAAACAACTAATGGTCCCACTGGCAGAGAGTAGGAGGAGAATTGGGGATGCTGCTGTCTCCAGTATAAATCAGCAGAGTTTCATTTCAGGTGTTGTAAGATACAGGGAGGAGAGAGTGAAAGATACTTCCTCTGTGACCTTTGGCAGCTTACTTAACTTTTGTATGCCTCATATAAAGTAAAAAGGGGATAAAATAATTTCCACTCCTATAGTGGTGTGTGAATGAATATATTAGAGACATGGCTTGATTCAGCAGTAACAATAGCTACTAAGCACTCAGAATAGGCAGATGTTTTATTTCATTTGTGCTAACTTGGTAGTAGAGCTGTTCTATCCAATTTGAGGTGCTTGTTGCTATAGCGTCTGAACATATACATAATCATCTTTTTTTTTCAGAGCTGGTACTATAGTTTCATAAAAAAATCTTTAGAACAGTATGTTGCCATGTGGGTTTATGAAAGCTGGCAGCTACTGAAATAAAAGTTTTCTCCCAAGTAATGAACGAGCTTTGGGATCTGCCTCCTTGTATTACACAAAAGTTTTCTGCCCATTTATTATCTAAAATACTGGTTTTTTTAAACCCAGTTCATGAGGGTCTAGTCTTTCTGAAAATCATTTC
>NW_010412240.1:41812-42896 GCF_000710305.1 Buceros rhinoceros silvestris
TACCTGGGCAGTTTCATAAAGCATGTTTCTGCTACATTCTTCATTGCTCTCACAGTGCTCATGTAGCTTCCATTATACAGCATGCAATACAGAAAAGTGTACTCAAATGCCAGGCAAGAGATTTTCTCATTGGACAACCTGCTAGGGAAAATAGGAGAACACTCTCCTATTTCCTGCCTTCATTTTGGTATTCTTAAGGCCCAGTTCAGTTTTATGTTAGGTATTATCTATATATCTTTGAAATGGCTGAGATTTACTTTACCCTCTCTAATTTGGCATTTATACATTTGTGGTGCTGAGTATAGATTCCGTATGGATTTGAGAGTATAACTGATTTACATGTTACCTGTAGGGTAGATAGTCTGAGTTGGGGATTTTTTTTTGGCAGGATTGTCTATTTTCATAAAAATAACTGGAATTCACTTCAGGAAACTAATGACTGTAGAATCCCTGAGAGTCTCTTTTGACCTGCCCATTATTGTTTCTCTGTCATCTTGCCTTTAGAGAGATTTTAGCAGAGGTAGTTTGGGGGAGTGCTTTGTACACACTGGAACTTATAGGTGAACTGCAAAATCCACCGCCAAAATACAATCCTTTCTTCACTGATCCTTTATCATTTATGTATAAAGTCAGCCTTTTGAAGGGATTTTTCCATCTGAAAATGAAAAGGGAAATTTTCTTTTTGGCTTTTTGTACTTTACTAGGACTAGGTTCTTTTCTATCTCTATTTCCTGGAGGATTTTACTTCCTCTGGAAGCACTAGATTAATGCCCTATCTTGCGGCTGAAGCCAGCGGTTCTCTCAGCCCTCAATTAAAGCAGTGAGTGTATTGAGCTTTAGGCCTTTTCTACACTTAAAACTACCATCCCTACTGGCAAACCCCACACTTTTCTGATTTAGCTTTTATCAGCTCTTGAATGGCAGAAGACTTTCAGACCAGTACAATTGCATCTAACTGCATAGCTGGTGGTTGGCATAGCCATGTCAGCACAAAGAAATTGCACCACTAACTGATAAATCTAAGTTGGCAAAACTTTTAACCATTGATCTAATGCTTCCTGAAGGGGGGAAAAAAAGAAAGGGG
>NW_010412240.1:43013-46653 GCF_000710305.1 Buceros rhinoceros silvestris
GGGGGGGGAGGAGGGCAGAAAAATGCTTTCCTGTCCTTATAAATACCTAAGGGTTGTTATGTATCTTAAGGAAAAGGAGAGAGATAGAACAGTACCTAGTGGAGTGTGGTTTTTGAATTTATGACTTTAGGTCTAAGTTGGTGTCCCGAATTTTAAGGGATTTGTGTTGGAATATAGAAGGGGCTTAGGCCTAAGATTTACTTTTTTAACTTTTGGCTGAGTATGAATAATAAGGAAAACGTTTACTTCCCCAGTGTCAAGCAGAATTAGGCGCTGGTGTGTCAAAGGCACATTGTAAGAACTGCCTTGATTTTGAGTTGGACTCCAAAGAGAATCTTTGTTCTTATTTCAAATGAAAAAAAAAATGTATTCCCTTGAACTGTGGCTGTAACCCAGTTCTAACTAGTGATGAACAAAAAATATCTAATTATCAGCACAATATTGTGATGCACAACATTCTATTGTAGTGTTAATGCCAGTTCCAGTCTAGTGCCTTGAATCTGATTTGAACTGGAGTCTCCAATGCTTGAAGTGACAAAAGTTTGAAGTGACATATGAAGGTACTTAATGCATTGAGTAATCCTTCAGGTCTAGTTTTTCAGGCTTTCCTTCTTGTTCCAATCTTTTATTTTCATTTTGTTGTGCTTGAAATGTTCATTGCTGAACTAGGGCTTGACTGGGATTCTAACTTTGACTGTAAGTGGAAATCTTTTGTATTTTACTGTTGATATTAAGTTGAAGGATTAGTGCCTGTCAGTGAGTGATTCTGTGCCTGGCATGATTATTTCTCTATACAATTAGAAGTTTTCTAGTGCCTTTTGGTCTGTCACTGATACTGTTTTTCCAATTGACTTAATTACTTTCTTTTTAGAAAGCTGGTTGTACATCCGGTAGGGTTCTGTGAGTAGGGCAGAACCAGTCACACTGAGCAACTTGCAGGATCATTGTGTTAATTCTCAGTGCAACTTACCTGTGCTCATATGCAATCCTGTGATGATGTAATGAGTAATCACATCTCATAAACAGGAAAGCTGAAAGTCACCTGTGTGAAGGTCCATTGAAAGTCTACATATCCACCTGAAAGTTTTGGGTAAGCCCTAAGAATTCAATGGAGATTTGAGGGATGTTTGGTTCTTGTCCTGGCTCTCCTCAGAAAGGAGTTGATTTCTATTTCTGCATATTTCAATACGCTTCTGGGCACATTAGTTTATTTTAGCCCTTCTAACATCAGTCCATCTAGAATTAGAAGATGTTCTATGCTATAGAAATTTTCAGCACGATAAACTGCTCTTAAAAACACACTGACATTTACATTCTTTCCCTCCTCTCACCTATGTTGCAATTCAAATGGAAGAGAATAAATTCTTACCAGAAAAACAGCTGGTTTGGGTTTTTCTTTTTTTTTAACAAGGCTTTGAAAAAACAGGTAGGAAAGGTGCTTATCACTTTAATGTCATCAGATGAAGATCATCAGCTCCTCTTTAGACTAAGAAAATAATTTTCCAGTAAAAATGCTGCAAATATTTCTGGCATGGGGAAATGGGAAGCAAAGAGGATTACTTAATGATCAAACAAAACATTTTTGGTGAAGAATTTCCTTAGTGGAAAAGTTGTTTTTTTTTTTCACTGAATGTTTTACTGAACTACATTGCCCTCATAAACAAAACAGCTTTCCTATGATAAATGAGTTTGGACAGAAGCAAGGTGCAAATTTATTTGAGAAATTAGAAGAAATGAGATCAAAATAATTTCTGCACCATTTTTAGCTGCTGTAATGGTGTTTTAGTTGGAAATATTCATATACTGTTTACAAAGATGAGGAAGTTGCAGGTGGCAAATGTATGTGAATGTGTAAGATGCTTTTACAGATTTTAGGAGAATTGATATATTTATTTGTGCTTGAGCTTGAAAGAGAACTCTGGTGGGTCATCAGCTGCCATCCCTCCACATCACGCAAGATTGATCTAATTACACAAATATATTCTTGATACATGATCGTCAAGTATAAGTTTGTTTCCTGTGTTCTAATACATGTACTCCCAGCCATGAATTTTAGCATTCATGAAGAAATTGATGGCTTGAAGTATATTGGTTTAGGACTGTGACTTTTCTTCACGTTCTAACTGCTGCTGCAGTTCTGGTGATGCTGAAAAGCAAGGAGCAGATGTAGTGACTTACTCAGCATGGTGGTCCTGGGAGCTTGGGAGACTGAGTTTCATTTCTGTGTGTCTTCAACGAGTTTTGGTGGACTTTGAACAATTCATGTAGCAATTCCTTGTGTCCAGACCTCTTGTAGAATGAGGAGAGGATCACTGCCCTGACTGGAAGCAGCACTTCAGCATAAGTACATTGAAGATTGAACAGCTAATGAAAAGAGGTGGCCTGATAGGAACCCAAGGTACATCATCACTGTTACCTATAATCTGCCTCGGAAAAGCAGGAACAGTGATCACCAAAGTATTTTATCCAAATGCATTACATCTGGTTTCAACCCAGAAATCCTGAGCATGAATAACTTGTGTCATTAGACTTAAAATATTTTGTAAAAGACGCCATTCCTAAAGTTCTTACTCAGTCAAAATTGCCATTATCTTCAGTGATAGCTTGCTAGAATAAAGCTTGAGTAAAAAGTTCAGGAAGTGTTCCAGTAAATAACAAATAACTGAAAACAAACTTGTTTACTCCTCACTCCTGTATTCAGCATGTATCTGGGAAGGAAATAAATCTGCTGTGCACCCCGGGGCAAAGTATATTAATCAACCAGTTATCTTGTTAAGGGAAAGTAAATGACTTGCTGTGCTGACTGAATACATTGCAACGCACAAACTTTGCAGTGCTGTGAGCAATCCGATACTGTCTGTCAGCCATCCAGAAGCTGCTAGAGAAGTTAAAATACTGGAGTAGCACAACAGCAGTGTAGCAATACATTCACAAGCATATATATATATATATACACACACACACATAGTGCTGCCCAGAGCCAGCTGCAAATCTTTATTATTCAGGTGTACCCTTTGGCAGGCTTTCTTCCACTGAGGCAAGGGTGTTCTGCTCTTCCCTCAGCAGCAAGGTATGGATATCTACAGCATCTCATTTGGTGATGGTTTATTACTCTGTGTGATAGTTGCAGCAACAACAACAAACCCAACAAAAAACTGCATTTCACAGGTACAGACTAGATTTTAGCTATCTGAGATCACTTATTTTCATTCTTACAGGGCTGTGATTGGTGCTGTGGTTGAGAGAGCACGTGCAGAAAGACGCAGCAGGGCTAAGGCTGTTTTGGAGCAGAGGCAGGCAGAGTCACTGCACTGCTTTTTTTTGGTTTTGTTTTGGTTTTTGTTTGTTTGTTTGGTTTGGTTTGATTTTTTTTTTTTTGAGGACATGAAGACACAGAAAGAAAGAACCCCATTCCTCCATTCTTCACTCCGAGACAGAGACACAAGTGCACTGGAGCCATGAACCCCGTGCAGGGAGACTCTCTGCCAAGTAGGTTGCATCAGTCAGCCAGTTGTTCCACGTTCTCTAGGCTCAGAACTCAAGTCTTCCTGTGCCTGTCTTAGTAGATGTAGCTGTAATCTTAAAGAGGGGTTGGCACACTTGGGCACAGCAGTTGTCTTTACCTGAACATTAGGATTTG
>NW_010412240.1:46784-51671 GCF_000710305.1 Buceros rhinoceros silvestris
TCCTTTAGTCCAGTTTCTGTTTCTTTGAATTTGAAGAAGCAGGCAAGGGGAGCTGAAACAGAACTCTTTGAAGGATAGCAGTCAGCTCTAATTACAGTGAGTCTGAAGGAAGCCATATATTAAAACATTCATGATTTCGGAATTGCCACGTGTGTTTCTAGACATGCTGTTACTTCTTAATAGGTTCCAAAGTGTAACAGGAGACCACTCTTTCTTCCCCGATGTACTTGGCATATGCAGGGAAACTGTGCTATCCTATCGGAAAGATGTATGTAGACTTTACTGCCTTGTTAGATAAGTATTTGTAGGTTTAAGTGGTGGCTTGACTTTGAGACAGCTCTTCAGAGGTAGCAATTCCAGAACACCAAAGGACTTGTAGCTAAGTGCTCTCATCTTTCAAGGAACTCTAAGGATCTAAGTCAAGCAGGTGATTAAAGAGATGTAAGTGCCCAACTTACAGATAGGTATTTCTAGAAGCAGCTCTGCGGTTTCTCTGACCCTTTGAGGTCATCTGTCAGAGCAGTTAGAAATGAGAGCAGAAGCTGGGGCTGCTGGGAAGCCCCATCCCAAGCCTCCACCTGCAGGAAGAGCTAATCATTAACAGCAAGGTTGTGATAATTCTCCTTCGATTCACCTGATATTTTAAAAATCTAAATGGGAATTGATTAGCTAAAATACATGCTGTTACACCAACACTAAAACACAGAGGATTTAAGTCAAAGAGTTCACATTTGAAGAAGATACTTTTTTTTCTTGAAACCTTGTATTAGCCTAATTATTAGTAATTATTAACCCCATTGTTTGCTTTGTAGACTTATTAACTTAGAATATTTAGATTCCTTGTTGTTAAGATTTATATCAACTTCTGAATCTCCTCCAGGACACTTTAAGACAAGCTTGTACCAGAATATGAAACAAAGGTTTGTTTAGAGCTCTTTTTAACCCAACAGTCAGCTGCAGGCATTGTGGAAATAGCTGGAATATTTACCTCAGTCTGCAGTGTCAGGGGTAATTCTTACCTTCAAGGAACAGCTCACTGCTCTTTTGTGTTCACCTGTGTTCCTGTTCACACCTATAGAAAAATGGGATATCTAATTGATTATCTTCTGCAATGAAAAGTAGAAACACCCTGATTGAATCTGCTACTGTGATTAATGATTAACTCTTGTGTAATGTCAATAGTAAAAAGACAGTTGCAGTTGATATTTCAGCCAGAGGCGTTAATACAATTTTCTTCTGATAGATTATAATCCTTGTATCTCAGAGCTCCGAAGTTGAAAGGAGAGGAGGATATTTAACCTATTTGTTTGTCTACTGGAAAAAAAAAAAACCTGTTTCTCCACACAAATTCCTAAGAAAGATACAGTGGTGCCAGTACCTAGCTATAATAATAACAATAATAACTTGCAATTGCAGTTTAGCTGGAAATGTTTGTACTGTGTTGTTCCTGGAAGATGGTAATAATGCAGCATTCAGCTCTTACTGTTACGAAAAAGCATCGGGGTGAAGACCTTAGAAGATGCTCCAAGGTGTTTTTTCCTCTCTCATTACGCTGTTTTGAAGATGCCAGCCAGTTTTGTGCTCTTGAAAAGCATTGTTATCTGTTGGAGGGCTAAGTCATAAGACAGATTAATTTAACTCCATCTAGAATGGTGCAGATTTCACCAAAGACAGAGAGATTATCCCAGCCTTTCTTTCAAGTTGTTGGCAAGAGAACCTGAAGCATCTCATGCAGTGTTAGTGTTGCCACATTGTGAAAGGGCTTCACTGCCCTGTTTCAAACCTGAATTAAGTTACCCAATAAAAAACCTGACACTGGACAGTTAAAGGAGGGTCTAGATAATGATGAAAATACAAGCCATTCTAGGGAACTGCACACTTGCAAAGGTGTTTCCCAATGGATGTGGAATAGATAAGAAAGAGCAGGAGCTTTTGAAAAGTGTTTACTGAAAAAGTTTATACTGCACATTTCTCACAGTGCTGGAGGCAACTTTCTTCTGTTGTTATGAAATTTGTGAAGGTTACCGTATGCTAATTTTTTCTACACCTCATAAAACTTTTAATCATAGATGTCCTGAGCCAACAGCTACTGTGTTAGGTATACACATACACACAGATAAACATGCAGCTTATAAATGCCTATGAGTAGACGTGTATGTCTATGTACGTATTTAATCCGGATTTCAGTGTCCTGTTTAACACTTCTGAAGAGGGATCACAGCCCCTTAAGGATGCTTTGCTGCTGCATGGCATCATAAACAAAATGGCTGTGGAGTTCAGCTATCACTGACATTTTGGTTATAATGCCAATAAAGAAGAACCCCCCCCGTGGCTCGTTGACGGACTTGTTTTCCTCACCAAAGCTGTGAACAACTGTAGTTTGCTTACAGAGTTACTGTGTTGCTTTCTCCATCTTGCTAACTGAAATAAGGATTTTTAGCTGGGGGTTTGCCACCATGCCCTACATTGCACAATTTTGCTCTACATCTTTATCTTTCGTTTTTTTCTTTAGCTCAGTTGCTGGAGACAGGAGCTCACATAAATGAAATATATGAGTCAAAGGCTTTGGGATTTTTTTTTTTGTGTGTGGGTTTTTTAAATAATTTGTGTGATAAAAAGCTTTTGGTGAGCAAAATCCTGCAACCACAGGATTTTTGTGCGTCTGCTGGAGAAGGCTATTGGTGTTGCTGCTATGCCAGGTAAATTTGTTGTATTATCTACTTGGAAAGACAAGCTGATAAAAATGAGCAAGCTGGGACTTCATGGTCTATTTGTGCTGAGAATACATCTTCATTAAATGTACAGCTCAGAATGATACCCTGGGCTAACTAACAAGACGGGTGATTTCAGGAGTTTCCTGGTGTCGTGGTGAGGAAGATGAGATAAAACGGAGTCATGTTTTTACAGCGAATACCAGGTTCAATGGTCTATCCCAGCATTAGTGAGTGCCTCCCACTCTTTGTCAAAGCAGTGAAATGCCTCAGGGTCATTCTGGGAATGTGTCTGATGGTGCTGATGATCCCTCTGGCAGGGAAAACCAAGCAAATTGGGCTGTGCTAGTCAGCAGCAATAGCTTCTTCTGAAGTAGACTTGTGCTAGCAAATGTGATTCTTCTTGCTGTAGACCGAGTCAACTCATGAGCTCCAGCTCCAGGTCCTGAAGAATCAACTGAAATTTGCCAAACACCAGCCAATTCTCTGCTGAAGAAAATTGTTTTCTCTCAATTCACTGTAGAGCAAACAGGCCAGGAGAACTGTGGATGCTGGCTGAGACAGCAAATAGTTAAATTTAAGGGAAAGCACCACTCCCATCCTCGGCTTCCCCCCACTCTGAATTGATGGATGAGAGACTTACAGATGCAGAAACTTGTTGTCATGGCTGAGCTTAAAGGCAGATATGTGGGCTTCTTGGAGCTCCCCTGGAAAACAAACCTAGGACAGGAAGGGCTGTTCTAAGAATAATGTGGAGTTTTATTCACACAATTTTTACATCAAGTATTCACAGAGGTGCTGAAATTCTCTTTGGAATGCCTGAAATTTGACCGTAACCCTCAATCAGAGTCTCCCAGAGTGTTCCATGTGAACAAAATGAATGTATCTGCATCCCCCCACCATCAGCTTGGCTTAGCTCATGTCATTAATCAGTGAAACTGTTTGACATTATGGGCTCAGTCCTACAGTCAGACTCGCTGAATTTCATGGGAATTTTGCCATGGGAGAGATCACATAAAAAGCTTTTGGCCTAGACCTGATCTGAAGATGTGTATATCACTTATGGAGTTACAGAGACATCTGAGGGATCTTCCTTCACCTTCTCAAGAGTAGTGCCTTGCAGCTTGTTTGTGACTTTTAAGTTCTTTTCAACTCAAGAATACGCAACTCTGACAAGATGCATGTTGTGATGGCAGCCTGGCACGAGGAGGGAGATGTGTGTGAGAGGAGGCGGTTTGGGACAAGCCGAAGAAATGCATTGTACATTATTCCTACATACATTGTATTATTATTATTATTCCTCCCCAATGAGTGTGTAGGATTTCAGGTAGCCTTTTCTCCAACATCATCTGTGTAGCCACCAACAGATATAACTGTTTACTGACTTCTACTTTGGACAAAATTACTGTTAACTGACTTCCAACAGGCACCATCAGATCAGCTTACCCTCTTGTTTTTGACTTGCTGCCACACCACTGATCATCATTACTGACTCACCATTTTCCTGTCAGTGTCAGGACACCTTCTCTCCACCTGGCCCCGTTGGTTCCTCAGTGAGTGTGTAGGATTTCAGGTAGCCTTTTCTCCAACATCATCTGTGTAGCCACCAACAGATATAACTGTTTACTGACTTCTACTTTGGACAAAATTACTGTTAACTGACTTCCAACAGGCACCATCAGATCAGCTTACCCTCTTGTTTTTGACTTGCTGCCACACCACTGATCATCATTACTGACTCACCATTTTCCTGTCAGTGTCAGGACACCTTCTCTCCACCTGGCCCCGTTGGGTTCTCACATTTTAAAGAATGCACATGCCGACTCACCATTTTCCTGTCAGTGTCAGGATACCTTCTCTCCACCTGGCCCCATTGGGTTCTCACATTTTAAAGAATGCACATGCATTTCACTTGTTTCCAGAGCAAAAAAGCAACATAGATCCATCTTTGGAGAATATTAATTTATGCACTACAACTGAAAGCTGCTTTGAATGCAGCTCGCACATCAGACAACCCTACAGGTCTTTCTACATGTTCGATGCTGTATCTGCTGGCTGTTTGTAGGATATCTGCATGTACTACACATTGTGTAGCTTGTCTGCCCTTTGAATCTAGCTGGAGTATTGCAGAAGTCAGAAGTTTTCTTTATTCATTTCTGCTGACTTTTTTTGCCTG
>NW_010412240.1:51797-73126 GCF_000710305.1 Buceros rhinoceros silvestris
CCTGATTTCTTATGTGTAGAGATAACAGTGCCTGCTGTAAGCAATGTATTTTTGGTAGTTATCTTCCATGTATCTTGTGACTAACTTAGATTTGTTCTGGTGGTTGTTTTTTTTAGAATTAATTGAAATGAATTGATTGATTTTATTTTTTTCTTTCCTCCTGGGGTATAATGTCAGAAATCATAGAAATGCCAACCAGTAAATATGAGTACAAACTTCTGCTGATGGGGAAAGAAGTACCCAGGTTTTATTTTTAACGTTTTGCTGACATATGGTGCTTCTAACGCAGTGACAAATTAATTGACTAGATGTAAAAGAGATGGACAGCGTTTAGCAAGGAAGGACAGGATGTGCATTATAAGACAGCTGGTTCTGCCTCTGTTGTATTATGGAGCCAATATACACTGGACAGCTAACGAGTCTCTGTTGCATAAGATAGATTCTCCTTATAATAGAATTGCATGCTTTGTCTCTAAATGGGGTGATTATACACACCATTGCACAACGTTTGAAGAGCTTGGTTGGCCCTTGTAGAGGGTTAGGAGAGAAATAAATTGGAAAACAGTTGCACGTAAGACCTTCAATCCATCAACTGCTCCATATTTATCCAAATTACCATTACACTCTTCCGAAATACAAATGTGTGATACATTCAGGGGTGGAATGTTAATACTGACCAGCCAGATTTTGACAAGGCAGATTTTTCTTTTGCTGTTGTTTTTAACTTGCAGTAAAATTTTAGTTCCTCAGAAAGAAAAGGTGATAGTGGGAAGGACTTGTAGTGACATAACAACTCTCCTGAGAACAAATTCTTAATGTAATTTTTACCACTGTGCAAATTTCAGTCTAAGTCTGAGGAGTTTTTTATTTTTCCAGAGAAAACCTGAACAACTTCGTTTATAAGGAACTCTTCCTCAGTAATATTCAGAGTTTAAGGGCAATGCTTGCAAAAGTTATTTATGATTCAAAATGCTTTTATTTTTTAGGTCCAAACTTATGACCATTATAGTACGTTGTTTTCAGAAAATGCTGATAAAACCTCCAGACTCCTTATACTCTTGAAGACTGGACACAGAGAATTTTACATCTTCAAAATAACAAGCCACTTCTGAAAATCCTGGGTCAACCTCTGAGCAAGGCCAAATGTAGCAGTTCTAGGTGATGTTGATAGCACCATTTCCCACATCGATGGAAGACAGAGCTTAAAAATAAGACAGCAAAAAGGGTTTTTGTCAAAGACGGTGTAAATAATCACCTATCCTACCTCCTACTTGTCATTTTTGTCTTCTTCAGTTAAATCTTTTATCTGCTACTCCGACTTCCAGCCAAATAACCCTGCTTTTTAATTCCAGCTCTCCAGGTACCAGACGAGGATGGGATCTTGCTAAATAATGTTAAATAATGATAACCTTAGTCTGACAGAATAGATACTAAAATATTCTAATGTGCAAAGCTTTGAAGATGGCTTTGTTCAGAGCTTTATTCCTCAGACTAAAAACAAGTACGTCCTCAAAACACAGTTGAAAGCAGCATTTCAGAACAGAAAGCTGTAAGTGGGTCCATGATGTGTTTCCTGTCCGGGCATTGCTGTATCCAATTCTCCCAAATATATTGTTCCAACATGAAGGAATAGGGGACGTGTGACAAAGAAAAATGACTTGGTGGTAATTGTAGTAGTCGTAGTTCTTGCTCTTTATACTTTCTTTCCCTTTCCCAGGGCCCCTGCAGTTAAACTGAAAGGTTTTACATATATATGTGTGTGTGTGTGTAAGTGTGTGTGCGTACGCAGGGTTTACTTTGGGAGAAGTTGTTACTCTTTTGTACAGTCCTTGCCTGACATTTCCATAGCCTGCTCACATCCTGTTGGGTGAAGCTGTGATCCTCAATGTAAGGCAACATGGCTCATAAGAAGAAAGATTGCAATAAGCACGGTTACAAGTAATTAATTTCCCACCCCTGCATACTCTTCCAGTGACTGTTTTGTACTCTCTGTGGTAGACGGTGCTCACTGATGACAGTTTAAGAGTATTGCATTTATGGTTGGGAGTAGCTGGGTGTTTCTCTTAATGAGCTCTCCCACTGCTACCACAACTTTAAATACCTTATGGCTAGCAAGGAAAGACTGACACACAGGCAGATTTGTTTCTGCAAACACCTTCCTGATAGAGTTGCGTTTTTCGGTGAGGTTGATTTCATCACAAGTTGTGCTGCTGCTTTAGTAGTTTTATAACAGCTCTTTCTCTTGTCTTTTTCTTAGGAAAAGGAGAAACTGTATGTGGAATTGAAGCACGTCTTGGCCCGGCAGCCTGGGCCTGAAGCCGCAGAACAGTTGCAGCTCTACCGGCACACTCTCCGCGAGAAAACTAAACAGCTGAAAGTGAGCGATGCTCTCTGTCTCTGGCTGGTGGGCTGCCAGGCTTGCAGAATGACTTCACCTCTGATCCTGGGGAGCCAGGCTTCAGGAAGATTTTCCATGAACAGTGTGCATGCCTTAGTATATTAGATCAGGAAAGTAAGGTTAATACTGCATCTCCCCAAGGGAGAACCGCTAGCAGTAGAAGGATTTTTTTTTTTTAATTTGTTTTGTTAAAATATGGGAAAAATCTTATTAGAATGTGAGTGTGCTGCACAATGCAGTGCATGGACATTCTGGGACAGTCTTAATTTTCCATTAAGCTTATTCTCCTTCCCTTTTCTTGGGGTATTGAGGTCTTTAATAAGCAAATCAAACCCATTTCATTTTCTTTTTAACAATCTAGTAGGAATATATTGAGAATCCAGTCTTAATTTCTTGTTATTTCTCTTGCAATATGTACATGTATATTAGACTTGGAACTTTTATAGGGGTGACAGGAGTAACCTGTCTTAACTCCTCTCATGTCACTAGAAGAGAGGATTTCCTGGTTCTGAAGGGATTTTGTGTGAAACTTGGAAAGCATGGTATTAAAAAGTGATTCTTTGATAGATTAAGCTGATCTTCCCTTGTTCTTGCCTGCATGAAAGATCAGTCTCCCCAGGAGTTCATCTACTTCCAGCACCTCTCTTTGTTGAAGTCATCATCTCTTGTTCACTGCATCATAATCATGTCTATACTAACCATGAAGAAAAAATGCAGGAGCAGATGGGCCCTTAGGAAACAAAGAGGCTGTTATGCAAATCTTAGCTTTCCATGGAGAAGAAAAACAATGCAGAAAATGTAAAATAAAAGCCAAAGTTTAGCTAAACTGAATGTGATTTGAAGTTTTCCATACAGTTCCCATTTGGCCTTAGTGCAATCAGTTGCTGGTGTGTATTTTAGATGGGGTGTGCTGTAGGTACTGGCGTCATGCCGTTTTGAGGTGCCAGGTCAAGCTATTCTCCTTCTTAAAGAAGGAAAACACACTGTGCATGCTCCTACTTTCTTTAAAGTTTACTGATTCACATGAAAGCGGCATTGTAGTAATATTTACACTGCCTGGTACTACTTTGCCTGTGTAGATTGAATTACTTCATGTAACAAGGTGTATCCCTGTGAATAAACCCCGGTATTATTAAATATATCCCTACTTTATTATTTTTAAGACCCTTATTTTGGGTTTCCACCCAAATTTCTGTCCCAGAAGAGCTAGTATCTGTATTAATACAATTCCCATAATGCTTGGAGCATATTTTACATGTTTTATTGTAGTTAAATAGCATAACCTTTAATTTTGTAAATTGGTCTTAGGTGAGCTGAGGTGGTCAAATGAAACATCATGATAGAAAATGAGATGTGGTGGAAAATGTCTTCTGTCGCTAAATGTGAAAGGAAGAAGTGCTTCTAAACGTACTAACTTATGTGTAAGTGAAACTAACATGTCCCGTTTCTGCCTTTGCCTTTTGTTTGTTAGGTTTTGTCCTCAGAATTGACTATGTATGAATCACAGACCCAAGAATACAGACATGAAATTGAAAGACTTGCCAACGAGCTTCTGAATGTGAAGAAGAAATACCTGTCTCAGAAACGCAAGGAACAAAAGGCCAAGTATGGGAAAACCACAGTTTTGATTACACAACTTTCTGCATGAAACAGGGGGCTTTTTTTAGATGCTGCTTTATCCTTTGGATCAAAATGTGGCCAAATTTGACTAAGGTGATATCATATTGTTGCCTGATTTTCCTGCATGCTATACTTCATGTTACTTCAGTCTGGTCTCTGATCTGGATTTACCATGATCTATGGACAACACCCAGCAGAAATGTTGCTGACATGTTCTGCAGTCCGGTTAAATTATTCATACCAATGAGATGGTGCCCAGAGGACAGAAATCAGGGCTGGTCTCTCATGTCAAATCACAGAATGGTTCAGGTTAAAAGGGATCTTCAAAAGTCATCTAGTCCAACCCCCCTGCAGTGAGCAGGGTCATCTTCAACTAGATCAGGTTGCTCAGAGCCCCATCTGACCTGACCTGGAATGTTTCCAGGGATGCGGCATCTACCGCTTCTCTGGGCATCCTGGTCCAGTGTTTCACCACCCTCATTGTAAAAAATTTCTTCCTTATATCTAGTCTAAATCTCCTCTGTTTTAGTTTAAAACCATCAGCCCTTGTCCTGTCACTACAAGCCTTGCTAAAAAGACTGTCCCCATCTTTCTTATAAGCCCCCTTTAAATGTTGAAAGGCTGCAATAAGGTCTTCCTGGAGCCTTCTCTTCTCTAGGACAAACAACCCCTTTCAGCCTGTCCTCACAGCAGGGATGCTCCATCTCTCTGATCATTTCTGTGGCCTCCTCTGGACCCTCTCCAACAGGTCCATGTCCTTCTTGTGCTGAGGACTCCAAAGCTGGACACAGTACGTGAGACTGAGGTCTCATGAAAGACGAGTAAAGCAGCAGAATCACTTCCCTCGAACTGCAGGCCACGCTTCTTTTGATGCAGCCCAGGATACAGTTGGCTTTCTAGGGTGTGAGTGCACATTGCTGGCTCCTGTCCAGCTTTTCATCCACCAGTAGCCTCAAGTCCTTCTCTGCAGGGCTGCTCTCAATCCCATAATCCCTCAGCCTGTATTGATACCAGAGGTTGCCCCAACACAGGTGCAGGACCTTGCACTTGGCCTTGTTGAACCTCATGAGGTTCACATGGGCCTACTTCCCCAGCTTTTCCAGGTCCCTTTAGATGGATCCTGTTCCTCAAGCATGTCACCTGTCACTCATCTTGGTGTAATCTGCAAACTTGCCAAGGGTGCATTTGAACCTGATATGTCATTGGTGAAGATATTAAACAGCACTGGTCCTGGTACGGACCCCAGAGGGGCACCACTTGTCACTGTTCTCTATCCGGCTATCGAGCCATTGACCGTCTGGATGCCACCATCCAACCAATTTGTTTTCCTCTGAACAGCCCACCCATCAAATCTATATCAATTTAGAGAGAAGGATGTTGTGGGGGACTGTGTCAAATGCTTTACAGAAGTCCAGACAGATGATATCCATAGCTCTTCCCCTGTCCCGTGATGTAGTTGTTTCTTAGAAGGCTACTATGTTGGTCAGGCAGGATTTGCCCTTGGTGAAGCCATACTGGCTGCCTTAAATCACCTCCCTGTCAGATTCTAGGAGAATCTGTTCCACAGTCTTCCCAGGCGCAGAGGTGAGGCTGAAAGGTTGGTAGTTTCCACCTACCTCCTTTCTACCCTTTTTAAAAATGGGTGCAATATTTCCATTCTTCCAGTCACCAGGGACTTCACCTGACTGCCAGAACTTTTCAAAGATCATGAGAGATCCTCAAACATTATGAGGATCTCGATGCATTTTACAAGTTATAATGAAACGGTGTCTGATGAGGGGGACAACTTTTCTTCAAGTGGCAACTACATAATCCTGGCACAAGAACAATGCCATTGTTGTTTCCAAAATGTGGTCGTTGTGACTGATGAATATCCCCTTCTGGCAGCAGATATCATTGCTGATGGTTGCAGGGAAGAGCACTCCCCATCTGCTTCTTGTTCTCTTTCTACATCCAGATAGAGGAAAGTGAGCAACGCTCAGAGTCTGGCTTTGCCACGTGATTTACTTTTTTGACGGTAGAGCCTAAGAATTTTCCTGTAGGTAGTTGTTGTCTTCTCTTTAACCAGTAGCAGTTTGATGGCACCTCCCTGCTGCTCTCAGTCCACAACTGAGCATTCGGCTACTCCTCTTTATTAAAAGATATTACTAGGATCTCAGTTGCCTGATTTCTGGCCCATTAAAGTGACTTAATTTGCAGTCTGAGAGATGAGACTATTCTGATAATGAATCTCCAAGCTGGAACACCAAAACTATTAGTCACTTCTGCCAATAGTTATTGGACTTGACTTTCAAAGAAATTTTCTTAGATTTTTGGCAGTCCGATGACATGACCCGTTACCAAGTTTTTCTGCGTGTGCCTTTTGTCCTTCCACCCCTTTCCATCCTCAGCCTGTCCCTTCTTCACACTCTAAAGCCAACAATTTCTATGTTGCTAAATATAATTCAAAGCTGCCTGTATCTATTTCTTCCTTAATCATATTTCAGCCAGCAGACAGTTCTGATGACTACATTAGCAAAATAGTCAGTGATAAACAGTAACTTTGGTCCTTCTGCAAATTGCATGATGTTACCTTAATGTTTGGAATTAGCAACAGTTGTGCAGTGCTAATGGCCTTCCTGGAGCTTTAGGATCAATACCTGAGGCTACCATAATGCCTGACAATCCATTTCCAGCAGCTAAGTATTCTCTTCACAGTAGTTTTAATGTTTCCATTTTGGACCCTGTCATCGTGTTTCTTTCCGTTCATCAGATGAGAAAATATTCATCCATGTGTTGTTGTTCTACTTTACCTGGAAATAATTCCTGTTGTAACTATTGAAAAAACCCAACTCCTTAGGGCCATAACTGCTTTAAAGTAAAACAAAAATATTGTGTGAGGTGATGGTGACTGAACTGGGGTCTGTTAATCATACACAGTGAATGGAATTTCGTATTGCAGGTCAGTTAGTGCTGGACTCATTACACTCTTTATAGGGTCAGGATAGATATCTGCCATTATTGCAGCTCAGCCATCAGGTTGTTCTTTTGGGCAGACATGGCTAGAGTCCGATGAGCATGGTGTCTTTGTGACATCTGTGTTTTGGAAGTACATTCAGATGCTGTTAGTGGTGCTTCTGCAGGATGACAGCATCTCGTCATTCCCACCTCAGGCTTAGAAGATACCAGTGCTGCACTGTCAGCCTGGACTCACATTTCTCTCATCTTCGTGGCAGCTGAGCGGTGGCCGGGTGCTGGGCTTTGCTCTCCTCTGTCCCTCATTGTTTTGTTCCCCAATCAAACCTGTTGGAATACATCCTGCTTTGAAGGATATGCGCACCAAAGCATAAATGGGCATATCAGTGCTAAATAACTGCAGCTTCTGTAATCTCTAGACTGCACTTTGTGTTGACCAGCAGGAGTGCAAAGGAAATGTCCTTGATGTGCAGCCTTCCTTCTCCAAGCTGCCAAGTGTGCGTGACATGTCTCTTGCTTCCTACAATAGAGAGAGCCTGTTGAGCAGCCAGGTCCTTCCCCAAGGAATCCTGCAACCCTGACACAGAGCCATTCCACATCATTCCTACCTCAGACTGGGCTGGACAGGCACTGCCTGGTGTAGATGCTAGCTAGCGAGCCAGGGCAATTTGACTCGTGCAATCTCAAGTTGCTCTAAATCGCAGCTGACACAAACCACTGACTTGATCTCTATCATGCTGGCTAATGTTAACATCATGTCTGAAATAAATGTAGCTGGTTTTGCTAATAAAAACAGGATCCTGTCAGGACAATAGCATTAATAGCATTATCAACTGTCCTGGTGTGAAAGAGAATTAATACTCTCACATAACCTCAGACAAAGGTATCATCTAAAGCTTTTATTGATTTGCACAAGACGGTTCTGGTTTGTGATTTAAAGTCTCGATACTGAACTAATGCAGCTTTCCATGAGATGCTGAAGGAATATAATGACTGATGACAGGAATTTAGCTTTGTTTTGTGTTCGAGCTGAAAATCCAATGTTTAGGATTTTGCTGGTGAATTTGAAATCCTCTTTTTCTGCTCTCCGATTCTGAATGTTGCCTTTCCCATAAGTTTTAGCCTTTATTTTTCTCACTTTTCCCATTCTCTCCTTCTACTTCTTTCATTCTTTCTGCTTCACTGCTTTTCCTAGTTGCTTCTAGCACCAGGGTTCCAGTTTGATCTTTATTAGGATCAGTGAGAAAATATGAAGCTTAAATCCACACCAGAGACCTGATGCTGCAGTCCTATATATGTAAATAACTGCACTGAGGGATGTCAGTAGTAACTGGCAGCTTTTGCACGTGGCTGCTTGCACATTAATTCTGCATAATATATTACAGTATTCAGCTGCATAGAATTTTCCGATACTGATGAGCACATCTGTTGGCTGTCTCCATGGGAGCATGAAGAAGGAACGAACGCGGACTCTCGATCATTTTCTCTCCCCAAAATTGGAAGTCCAATAGTGAAATAGGATGAACCATCTAAATATAGCATGTTAGTTTTCAGTGCTCTCAGCTGGCACATCCGTTAGTGCTACAGTGGTACAATTAAAAACAGTTATAAATGGTTTTCATGGTTAAGTTCATCTGTCCCATCTTTTGCCTTTTCTCCCACCTCCATATGAGTTAAATTTGGAAACAGAAGCATAACTAGTCATCCTACAGGGTTTCTCTGAACTTCCTCCTCTCCCGACACAGTTACTCAGGGACAAAAAGAATGTTAATTCCAAGAAGCATTTTCTTTTCCCTTACCCAGGACTGAGAAAGGGCACTAATGTGATCAGGGTAGATTGTGCATAAGCGTGCTGGCACTCATGTTTGTGTCTCAGCCTCAATGACTGTAAAATGAAAATAATGGCACTGACCTTCTTTGTAAAGCCTTGACCCCTCTGCTGTTATGATAAACTAGTCATAAAGCTCCACTTGGTTAATTTTAAATATCCCAGGACCTCCAGGTATATTACAGTGATTTTGAAACACTGCACTTGTTATTTGTTGTGCTATGCTTCCCTCCCCAGCCTCATAGGAGTGGAACCAGCTAAGCCTTGTTCCCTCCTCTTAAGGTCATCAAATTCAAGCCCTCCTGGATCCTCAAATGGAGCAACTTCCTGGGGCTGTCAGTGGACCCACAGCATACTGTTAATTTTCTGCAAATGTCACAGGCGGAGTAATTATCACTAGATCTTTGTTAAAAAGTGAAGACAGATAACACTATTTATTCATTAAAATTCAACAAAGAAAAAATATCTCCCTTTGATGAATGTAGCTGTTTGTTTGAAAACAGGCATATACTAGCTAGAATGGGATGGTGATTAGAAATCTGAAGTCATGGAGCTCATGCACAAACTTGCCCTAATGAGGTGCTCCGATCATTTTGGGGAGTCGCACAGAGAGAGCTCATTTATTTCTAATTTTTAATAATCCCAAAACCCATCAGTAGGCTTGTAATTAAATCCAAACAGACACCTAGTCTTGGCGGTTTAACCTAACAGGCTTTAATCAACAATTTTTTAATGATCTCTTGATACGTGGTTGCATCAAAGAAACTTTGGAGGACACAGATTTCCTTAGTTTGTAAACATCACTGGGCTGCAGAATGGCACATGTATTTTCCTTTTCTTTCTTTCTATTTAAAGGGAGAAGGAGCGAGTCGTGACTGACTTGGAGCCTGAGTTTCCACACCACAGGTCTGATGTTCCTCGCTTCACTGGAGGGGGCTTTGCTCTCAGCAGACCTCTTCCCAAAGTTACAGCTTAGGAATGGACCCATCTCACCACATTCCCGTTCCCAGCTTCTGGCCGAACTCTATTTGTGCTGAGTTGTTTAAGAAACTGTAATATTAAAAGAAATTCAGAATCAACTTTCCCTCTGAAATCACTGTATTGCCTTCAGGAAAACACATTTTTTGGTAGAATTAATGTAGTTTTGGTTAACAAACTGTGCATCAAATCTGCTCGTGTGATGCCAGTAGAAGCCTGCACTGGTGTAACTGCATAGTGGAGACCACACAGGTATTTCTTCTTCGATAGTGTGTCTCTATTTAGCACTGTAACACCACAAAATGCCTTAATGTGTAGTTATTTCTCCTTTGTCTACTTCTCTTGTAAGTACTCGCTCCATTTGTCTTCTGACTCAAAGCACCTGAAAGAAATGAGAAAACAGAGAAGAAGAAAAATTAATAGGTTGATGTTTCAAGCCCTACTGAGCAAATGCAAAATTAACAAATCTTTACTTAGTTGCACACTTGTAGCTGTTCTTTGTGCAGGTAGTATATGATAGAGTTTATGCAGTGTTTGCTACAGTTGTTGGTAAGATCAAGGAAGTTTGTGGCCGCAATGTACGTTATTAAGAAGGCAATTCTGTTTACTCTGTTAGACACAAAGTGACATAATTATGTCTTTTCGACTGGGGAGACTGTACACACTGACTGGGACATGCTGTTTCCCCACATAAATCCTTCCAAGCAATTCAAACTTGGACTCAAAACACGGCAAACTTTACTCTTTAATTTCTTGACACTTGGGCATTTTTGTAACTTTCAGAAATTGTTTTTGTAATACAGCAGGAGCCCTCCAACCTTTTCAGCCGAAAGAGATTTAATTACCATTCATTAACAAGTGAAATAGCAAAGTCACGGCATGAGGTGCTGAAGTATAGAAAACTTTCAAGCTGTAAAATAGAATGTTTTGAAACTGATTTGTACATGGAAGCTTTTTCCCAGCCTGCGGGATAAAAATGCTTGTCCAAAGAGATACGCTGATAAATATTTCACATGCACAAAAAAACCCTTTGCAAAGATTTTGTTCTTTCCTTCCTTTGGTGGAATACATAATTAAATATTAAAGCTACTGTGGGAAACTTTTAATGGAAGTGTTTAATTCAAAGGAATCAAGTTAAATACGACAGGGATCTACTTTGCTTTTACATTGGGGACCAGAACACTTAGTCATCAGATCCATTGTATTTTTCTTTTGTTCCCAAAATAGCTATTATTGCTTTTTCACTGCAAGTGAAGTGCATTGTGATAAAGTTATCATTTTAGGGCAGTCATGCTGTCTGAATCACGTCTTTTGTATACCTGACATGTCCTTACAGTTGGAATAATTGAGAATAACTGACATGGGCACTTGAGTTTGATGGGATCCCAAGCAGGTTTTCCTGAAGCTTTTAAAAGATGATGTTTGTTAAGGCCCTGAATATCCAGCCTGGAGCTGGGCTCTGCTGTGCTTGCTGATACAGGGAAGTAATTTGTACTGAAATTAATCACCAAAGTCACACTTATTAATTCACATGGATGAGAAAGGCACAATAAGGCTCCCAGAATACCATCGCTCTGTTCGCTACCAGGGTGTAGGATACAAAGTGTTACGGTGGTCAGAGCAAAGGAAGGGGAGCCAGAAGCAGATGGAATCTGTTCTCTAATTGCATATATTTATATGAGTACACTAGTAAAACAGATTCTTTTCCATCTTTAGATGTGCTTAATAGTAGCTTGCTTTGCACAGACTGGACTATTTTTAGGGTAAGAAGCTCCATCTGGAAATGATTATTGACCTGACTTTTCCAGTCTCTAAAATGGGTGGGACTGTATTTGTCTAATGACTTGCAAAGGTGAATTCACTTCTGTCTGAAAAGTAATTAGTCTTCTAGATTAAAAAAACCATAGAGGAGTGCAAAAAATTGTGATTTTCTCATACAAGATGTTCTTCCTGTTTGAAGAGCTGGGAAGCGAATGCAGTGAAATCTGCCTGAGAGGTGCAGGAGCTTTTACTGTGTTCATCCACGAATTCTGGCATCCAGATGTGACGGTGTCGGCTACTATCTCCAGTTTTATTGCATTATTTACTTACTACTAGGGAAGCTAAATTCACAGGTTAGTTTGGAAAACAAGAAAGAAAGAAAAAAAGGCAAGCAAATATAGTCATCAAATTATTGCCAGTAACTTTCAGCCTAATCAGGAATAGAATAACTGCAGCCAGCTTAATTTATAGTGCTAGAGAGTGAAAACCATTTCTGAGTTCATATAATAGAATGGATTAAAGCACACCAAATCCCTTCCCCCCTGGTCTATAAAAGTCAGGGAGCTTGAAAAATTGCTCTGGATGTCTGTGAACCCAGCTGATGCTGAGGTGCTTTTAGTGTTCAAGGATTTGGCTTGCACAGCAGGGAAAGGCAGAGCGTTAATGAGAGTATCATTTGTTCGGTTGCTTCTGCATTGTGAGCAGCAGCTCTGAAGTGCTTCTCCAAGGTTTGTTGCAGAAAAATGTTAATTGAATTCCAGTCTGTGCAAGAGACAAGCATAGAAGTAGCAAGCATGTCTTTAACTTCTTGTTCCCGTAAAGATACCCGAAAAGATGGAGGTGAAGGGCTCTGAGCCGTGCCACTTAGAAGGAATCTTTCTTCACTTTAATTGCTTTGGATTGGAGCTGTAGCAGCTTCATAGGAAATCTATCCTAGAGTCTTTTTCAGTGAGCAAAATATGTAATATTGATCATTTTCAGAGCTCTTGCAATATGTAGATAATATTTTAAGTGACTTCACATCTGATTTAAGCTCTGATCTTGTCTGGCAGGTCTGTATTCAGTGTACTGTACAAGCAGGACACAAACAAGACACTGTACACTGAACTAGCAAGGTCAAAGGCAAGAGCACAACCCTTCTGGGATCACCTGTCAGCTACCGAAGACATGGCACGAGAATCCTGTCCTTAATTTACACTCACTTTGTGAATTCAGAGCAGCAGGAGCACACGCTACACACCCAGTAGCATGTTCCACTGCTGTAAATCTGGGAACCCTTTGAGTCAACAGTGGTGAAAAACAGGTCACAGCTCAAACTTTGATGTCTTGGGAGCTACAAACTCCAGGGTAGGCTGGGGAGGCAGAAGGAAAGGATGAGTACCTGCCACTCACAGACTTCTACCAGCACCACAAAGCAGAGACTTTGCTGTGAGTGGAGCAGCAGGTGCTGGGCCCTGGGGCACTAATGGGCCAACTCTGAAGCATTAATGATTTTTCCTGAAAGTTGACCCATGCCAACTATCCTTACCCTAATCAGTCTCTAAATGATGTACATTTTTATTTAGGCAGTTTAGCAACTGAGTATTATTTTCCTAGCAGGTGGTTTAGCTGTTGTGCCATCTCCTCTAGCAGAGTATATTTTTAGTGTGTTTCTAAAAGAAGGAGCTTGATTATTATGCTCTTTCTATTCCCTATTTGTGCTCTTTTTAAGCAACCCCACACACATCAGCTACTTGTGCTGTTCAGTGTACACAAAGATGGGCTTGCTTGAGGAGCCTCATTTTCCAAGGGGGAGGTGAACCTGTGCCTGTGGCACACCCAGCTGTGAGGGAGCAGGGCAGGATCCCACCGATACGCTGCAGGTGGCTGAGGTCAAAGCAGCTGCCTGCTCCTCTGCTCAACCCGACCCTTCAGCTTGCTTTCCCCCTGAACTGGAGCACCTGTGTAGGTTTACTGAACCCATATTGAACCTGTTAATCTCTCTGCTGACCCCAGTGGCTCTGTAGACCTGATCACAGGTGTGCAGAACCACCTGACAGTATAAGTAAGGCTGTGGGAAAACAGCTTTGGAGTAGGTTACAGATTTGTTGAGCTTTTTTCCTGCCTCTTTTCTAGTGAGTGCAGAGTGCTGAGCTTTCTCTTGGGGCTTGCTCTGTCTTCAGTAACTAGGCCCTTGCAGGCAGCTGCAAGAGCAAGGCAGTCTGGAGGGGAAGCTGCAGTCTTGTCCTCAGCTCACCCTGCTATGATGAGACTGAGTAGGGGTCTGGAATATTGATTGAGCAGCTGCAGTAATGTGGCCACCCCTGGGATAGGAGCTATGCTGTGACTGTCTTGTGATACAGCCTGGGAGGTGGCTGTCCCCACTGGGCACTAATTTGGTAGTGACTGACTACAAGCAGCCTGTCCAGGAGGGGAAAAGCCATTGATTTTCAGGGCAAAGGGGAGAAATAGAGTACTGAACTCTGCAGACTGCTCTGAGGCAGAAGTGAAGGTAAGCTTTGCCCTTGTGGTCTACCTTGGCTAGAAGCAGCATGTTTCTTAGGTTGTTTCATCTAATCACAGGGCTGGGATGCACACCATTAGTGTTGGCCTTCTGTGGGTTGGCTGCTGTTGGCCAAGGCTTTAGCAGCATGGGGTGGCACTTCTGCAGAGACAGTTTTAACTCGGTTTCCAAGAGGAGTTGGTATTCTTGGTGCCTTTGTGCATCTAACAGCCCTTGCTTTACTTGCTCCTGGGGTGTGTAGTTCCTCTGATGCTTTGCTGGCTTGTGCAGTGTTCATCTTTTCTGCAGTGCTTCCTCTGAGAAGGCAATAATGAACGCAAATCTGTCCAGACAGGGCAAATTGTGGAACTGTTTCCTAACCAGGGTGTATTTGTGGATTTTCTGTTTGTGATCCCTCTGTTTATAGCCTAAGTGCTTTAAAGGAGACTTCATGGTTTTCAAGGACTTTCTGTATCCTCCAGGAACTATGAAAGGCTGGCCAAGCTGATCTTGTCGTGGCCGGTCAGAGCTTCTCCCAACAGTGAAGTTCCTGGTTGCACACCCTATGCTGGCTCCTTTTCTGTGTATCCCAGATGAGCCATTTTCTTCTTATTTTGCAGATGTTGTCAGTATTCTCTCTCTCTGATTTCTTCAGCTTACCTAACATCCAGAGAGGAAAAAAAAGGTGCAAAGGTTGTTTTGAAGGATGTTATTTTTGCAGGCTGGATCTTGGCAGATCTGAGTTTCCCTCCAAGGTGGGCAGGGGCCTCCCTTTCTGATGGTGGGCACTTTAATCTGCCCCGGTGTGAAGTGGATGTAACAGCTCTGCTTTCAGCCAGCTTGACTACTTAAACTTCAGAGTTCTTCACAGCAAGAACCATTTCTCAGGGCTCTTTCTTGGCTGAAGACTAAGCAGTAATTTAAAGCCATTTTAATCTGAAATGAGAATCTCTACATGGGGCTTGAATGCACAAATACATCCTGTATTTGCAACTTCTGTTGATCCCTCTTAATTTTCTCAGTGTAGAGACAAGGTGTGTTTGTGTAGCGGCAAAACCCACTGATAGCTCAGCCTCATTGAGAGCTGTAGGGTGATAAAAGCAAAAACAGCAAGGGAGGGGAGTATTTGGGATCAGTGCTGGAATGCAGGTGATTAACCATTCTTTCCTACAGAAAAACATAACTAGTCAACATGTGCTCCTGTCTCCTCTCCCTAGGAACAGCCTGAAGTTTTACCCTGAGCACAGAGTATTTCTGGAGGAAAAACACTTTTTAAAATAAATAAATGAATAAAAATTTCCAGTCCTGTTCCCAGCTCATGTGGGAAAGCAGTTTTCTAGGATGGCTTTGACATTTATGTGATCACAAGTGATTGTACCAAAAGCTAACTCATGGCAGCTGAGCTGCAGGATCTGATCACAGGTATGTTCTCAGCTGGCTGCAACTGCAGAGTAAAATGTGTTTGCTTATGCTGTTCTCGTCACTTCAAACGAGGTGGTGCCCAAAGCAGCAGTTTAAATAAGCCTTATTCACTTTGCAATCAGGGGAGGCCACGATCAAACGCATGCTTGGTTACCGCACCTTACCTGAAGGGTGGTAACTCACAGATTTGTGAACGTTCTCAGAACTGCCTCGTTTTTTGCTCTCTGAAAGCTGGGTCTCTTTGCAGTGCCTTTTGGTGAAGGCTGTGCAAAGGCACATGGTGTGACTGAATGGCAGGACAAACCCTGGGGGCTGGCTGGGTAATAAATGTTCTCACTTCCAAGTCCTTGTCTGAGCTACCTCATCCCCTGCAATTTCTGCGTTATCAGTCAGAAGTATTCCCTCTTGGCAGGTTAGGAAAACCCATCACTGGAGTTTTATTTTAACTGAATGTACACAAGTCTTTCAGAAATTACGAAGTCCCTTGCTGTTGCTGTAGAGAAAAAAGACAAGCAGACCTGAAATGTCGCAGACCTGCCTTCTTTACCAGCCCTGTGTTGCTTTATTTGCTTGGGGGTGAGCTATTTGCCAAGTCCTGACGCTTGCACCAGTCCTATTTGGAGAAGCTTCAACAGTCAAAGTTATCCTTGAAATTCCTTAAAGCAATCTCTGTAGTGGTTTGGTTTTGGAGCAAATCCTGTTGTCCTTGTTGTAGAGCTCCAGTTGGTACACTGCACAGCAGACGAGTTAGAGCCACGTGTGTGAACTGCGAGAGGCAGCAGTTAAGTGAACTTTGGTTACAGAGGTCAACAGATCTCTGATGACTACATTAGCTGAGGGTTTAGCGTCTTTCCATTTGCATCTAATCAGGTGCAATTCCTTCTTTGCTTCTTATATGACGTACACTTACTGGATCCAAGTCTGACTTGATTTAATTTTTTTCTCTGACTTTTACCATTGATGTTGAACATTGACTGCAGCTGTTCCCAGGCCAATTGCTGTCCCATATTCAGCAACACAGGATAAGCAGCCTGATGCTCTGGATGGATACACTGGAGTTCATCCTCAGAAATGAGATACTTCTGTCTCACAAAAGAGTGTGGGCTCCAGTGGTGGTGGAGCTTCTGGTGGGTTTAGCTTTGGTACACCCCATGGTGGAACCTGCAGTGGAGAGGTGCTTAGGCAGGATGGATGTCCAAGAGACTACTTCTTGGGTACTGGGACACTATCTGAACACACACTGCCATCCACCTCTGCAGCTTCCACCCAGTTCTCATGGTGTGTGGTGGTGTCAGAAGGATGTGATTAATAAGCCTGGGAGACCCTATAATTTTGGTGTCAAACCTGATTTTTCCTGCCTAATATGGGGTGGCCCCACAAGGCACCAGCTGGCGCCAGCATGTCGAGTTCTGGTGGGTGTGCAAGGGCTGGACAGAGCAGGGGATGAGCTATGTCCTCTTTCCCCAGATATGCAGCCTCTCCCTGCGCTTACAGCCAGCAGCAGCGCTGGCGTGGGGCTGCCCGGGGCTGCGGGCTCCACCCCTGCACAGGAAGAGATGCCTGCTGTTTCCAGAGCTGTCAGTCAGGCACTCTTCACAAGCACTAAAATTCAAATCAGGTGATATCAAGGGGAATTACATGCCAACTTTTCTTGTCTGATCAAGAGCTTCACCTTGTGCTCTTGAGGGATGCATCTTGTAATTTACTTCAGGCTGAGGGATAACTGATTTTTCCTTTCCTGTATCTGCTTTAGTGCAAGCTGGCAGTGAACTACCCAAGACCTCTGCTGCCCAGTGCGCCTGCCCTGCCAGTTTCTTTTGCTGGCAGCATGCAGATTTCTGCTGGTCTTTGATCAAGTTGTGCAGCTGGGGCCTTGCTTTCTTCCCTCTCTTTTATTCCATGTGCTGGCAGTTGTTTTCCCCAGCACCTTCCCAAGTCCTAGGGCTGCACCTGCTTTGCCTTTGGTTGCCTCCAGCCCTGAAGCTGATGCATCCAAACAGCCCCGGGTCTGACTGGGGGGAAAAGTGGTGACACTCACTGGTATACCACAGGGCTTGGTCTCAGCTTTCATCTGTGCACCCACATCACTTGGCTTGAAGGTGAATTTGAGGAAAGAAAAGTGGGAGGTGGAAGCCATGTGTTGCCTCTGGTGCTCTGTGGGCACCATGGCCAAGACAGGTCACAGCAGGGGTTTTTTGCTGGAGCTGAGGATGGGAACCCAGGTGTTTAGTGCCAGATATTAAGCTAAAATTTGCCTGAGCAAGCACAGAGGAGTATCAGGATGTGAGTTACAGCCCTGCTTCCTGGCATCACACAAAACAGCTTCCTGCTCTTGTGACACTAACCCAATTCCTTCCCATCACCTCTGTCCACAGCCCAGTGCAGGCATGGACAAATCCCCCCAGGTGAGCTGGGCAGGGTTGCTGGCCCGCTTTGAAGAGTGCCTCACTCCTCCCCTCTTCCCCACCTCACTGGGAGAGGCTGGATTTGTTGAGCAGCCAGTGAGGTTTAATCGAGTATGCCATGAAGTAGAGCACTGGACAGGCTTCCCTCCAGGCTGCACTGGTGTAGACTGGCTGGCCTTGGGAAACTGCCTTTGGCAGCCACCTGATGGGAGAGCCAGTGATCAGAAATTCTAGGGGGAAAACTCAACCCTTTCATGGTTTTTATTAGGCTTTTGGAAAACCAGTAAGACTGGGTTTGCTGGGCAATTTTTCCACTAGGGAATGTTGCCGTTTAAAGCAGAGTCCCTGTAGTGGTATGCTGTAGGCAAAGTGTTGCTCAGGGAGCATGCGAGTGTTGAGAGTGGAGATCCTTGGGGTGGATGAGAGGCTGAAGTGTTGTCCCTCGTTTGAGTGTGTGGTACCTCCGTCCCTCTCCTCTGAACACCTACAAGGCAAAAGCAGTTTCCATGCAAGGCTTCCAGACCATGGCTCATGCCTGATCATGCCCTGGGATCACACTGAGGCTGAAGGAGAAGGGAATGGGGTGTAAAGGTGTCAGGTTTACTGTCTGCTCAGAGAGTGGCTCTTGCCTAGAATCACAAAGTGCCATCACCACTCTGCCAAGTTGGCCATTGCAAAGCACTTGAGCTCTGCTGAGCTTTGCCTGCCCTTGGGGTACCCAGGGAGACCTGCCCACCCCAGTGTCCTCTGGTTCAATGGTGCTGTGGTAGATGGTGGATTTCACAGAGCACATTTGGCTCAAGACACATCATTCTCTAGTGCAGTCCTCCTCAGGAGAGATACTTGTGTCTCGGGCACCTGGAAGCACAGGGTGATTTCTTCCTAGTCAAGTCTATGGCAAAGTCCCTCAGAAGTGTTTAAGGTATGCGAGAAATTTGCATCAGGATCCAATCATCTCCCAGTTTTTAACCGTTGCCTGGCACAGCAGCAATGAGGACGGGCCTCTCAGCCCTGGCACACAGTCAGGACAGTGGAGCGGACCTGGGGAGGGCAGCTGAGAGATGCTTCGCAGCCAGGACCTGAGCCAGGTCCCTCATACCAAGCATCCTGGCTCTGGGCCTTTTCCTCTTTGATTTGGTTATGAAAAGAACGCAGTTCCAATGCCAAGCCTCGGGCAGTCCCTTGCTGGAATAGGATATTACAAGCGTAGATGCAGATCTACTAAGGAGTGTTTTAAGTTGCTGCTTTCCCCGTGGAGTCAGCACAGCAAAATCCATGTCTAGGTGAGATGCTTCATCCCTTTTTTGAATTTATTCATCTAATACCCTTGTCAAAGATTTGCAGGCAGCTGCAGCTCAAATCATCCTGCATTTTTCTTGTGATTGCTTTCCCTGATATCTTGGTGAGTATTCGTATCAAGTTGGTGCATGATAAACGATTAGTTTTTGCTGTATGCTGTGATCCAGGGGTATAAAAGTATTTAAGTCACTTATTCAGCTTAAACACCAGCACCGTCTGCTTCCCCTCCATCAGCATTACAGGCAAAGAGATAAAATAGCAGTGGTAATGGTGGTGGTAGAGTGTCACTGGCAAATAGAATGAGCAGAAAGACCATTTTCGGAGACAGATGTAGTATAACTCCTCTGTAACTTCTCTTGAATTATTTTTGGAGTGGGACAGACTGAAAGCCCTTTGAGGAGGGCATCATGGAAGGTGGGAAAGGCTGGGAGCCTGAGCAAATGGGAATTCTGAAGACTTTGATGCTTATTAAAAAAGCAAAGGCAGATAAAAGAGAAACCTGAAAGTGAAAGAAGTGGTGGTCGCAGAAGCGCAAGCTGTTTTCCAGGAAAACTGCTCACAGAATGGGAGCAGAGTTTAGCAGGAGCTGTGGTGATAAAGACAGCCAGCGGGATCATGGGGTTGTAGCACAGCTCGGAGCTGGGATGGTGCATAAATCACCACTGTGCATTTATGGCCCTTTTATGTCACGTCCCACCTTTAAACTTAATTTATTGTGTGGATCAGGTGCCAAAGCCTCTCAGCTTCCCTGCTCTGCTTGCAGAGTTCAGGGATGGCCGAAGCTGCCTGTTCTCCACAAGGACTTCACCCCAGTGCTCATCTTGCCTTCAGGCTGCTGTGTCTGCCAGGGAAGCTTGCCTGTCTGTCTTTTGACTGCCTTTAGCTTCTCCTTGCCTTTTACTTGGTGCTTCCTTGAAGGCACAGTGAGCTCTGCAAACTGGGGACACTGGGAAAGGGCTTCTCTTGCTGCGATGGGTGAAGCTGCCCTGGCCCCCATGTGATGGGAAGATCTCTGTGACTCTCCTCTCCGCGTGCATGTTGATCACGTCTTGCTCCACGGAAGCACTAATAACCCAGCCCATGGTTTTGTGCTGGCCCAGGGCCGAGCCCAGCAGTACTGAAGTCCACAGAATGTTTTGAATTATTCTTTTGTGAGTTTAGGGTTTTGTTCTCCAGGCTGTGCCTGTTGCTCTGGCTGGTGAGTGCTATGTGGGAGAAGTTTCTACGTGGTTTTGGTGGGAAGGTTTTCTTATGGCCCAGTGTGTTTCCAGGTGCTGACAGGGTGATGGAGGGAGCACATGGACCCAAGCTGTGCAGAAGCAACTACGGAGAAAAAAAATCCCCCAACTCCAAAGAGTGTCAGTAGGGAAAATTAAAACTAAAAATGAGAAGGACAGGTGCAGTCAGTCTTTCTGACACAGAGTGAGCATGAGGAAGCAAATGTGCTTCCTTTGTGATATGTGGTAGCTTACTGTGGTAATTAACTCACTACTAATTAGGAATATCTTTGGGTGCCTCTTTGGAAGAAAATGCTGATCCATTTATAACAAGTCCCTACTTGCAAAGCCTGGGACTCCTGGGAGACACATAAGGAACATTCGTATAATCTTAACATCTTCATTTGGCTAAATCCCCGAAGTCTACTATTCGTGGGAACTTCACCGACTCTTCCTGGGAACGCTGCTGCAACAACACCATCCTCTCCCCTCCCTGTGCAGCCCTTCTTTACGCTTCCATAGTGCAGCAGCATTGGGTTTGTGCAAGGGGCTCTGCTTCTCTGCTTGCTCGCTCCTTCTCCTGGTCCGCTGGAGTGGAGGCAGGACTGTGTCTGTGACAGCCTGGTGCCTGCTGTTGATCCAGCCACATGTGTGCAAAGAGGCCAGGCTCTAGGCAGAAGTGTGGAGCCAGGGTTGGCACTGCCTTGGTGTAAGCTAGGGTCTACTGGGTGCTCTTAGCTCCTCTCCGGAGCCACTTGTGGTGGTATTGGCAGGGTTCTCCTCTATGATGGATGCTCTCACCATTACACCAGGCCCTGAGCAGTTCAGCTTCAACCACATGGACAAGGGCTGACCTTGGCTTGCTGTACCTGTGTAACAGCTGAATTTGAGAGCAACACTGGCAGGGGCGTGTTACAGGAACAGCCGGTGGCAGGGGGAGCACTGGGAGGGCTTCCCTGGGGCG
>NW_010412240.1:73243-110078 GCF_000710305.1 Buceros rhinoceros silvestris
CAGGTGGAGCACTGGAAGGCCTTCCCTGGGCAGGAGGAAGAGCAGAGCCTGTTGCTCCGTGTGAGACGTGCCTGTTGCAGGCTGAGTGGGGAACAAAAGAGGGGCCTCATCTTCTTGCAGCCACCCTAGACCCACTAAATCCTCTGTGTCTGGGCCTGAGCTTAACCCTTATAACCACCTACACAGCCCGTTACTGAGAGGCTGTGATCCTCTCCTAGGGGATCCTCTCTCCATCCTTCATTCAAGAGTGACCCTACATGTAACCAGATATTATGGGATGGGAAATAACAGAGAAGTTGATCCTTGAAGTAAACTTCATCATTAGAGAAATAATATTGAGTCCTAAACCACCTCGTGTGAGAGCTGCTGCGCCAGGGCACCTCTTCCCTAGCGCTGGGGTGCCTGTCTCCTGGGTTCTTGTGTGCAGGTGAGTGGTGGTGACTGGGCGGCTTCAAAGCACTCGGGACCACTGTACACTCTCAGATGAAGAAATGACTCACTGTGTTGCTACTGACAGGACTCCTCCTCCCCGGCTGCTTGGGCAGGGGCACAGCGCACACTTGCTCTGAATGTCACTTTTCTTAATTTAACCAAAGTGTTAAGAACACATGGAGAAGAGCACAGCTGTGCCACCGCTCTGCTCTTCAGCACTGCAGTGTGTTCAGGATGGGAAAGCTGCTCTGACTTGCAGAGCTGAAGTTATATTTTCCCCCTTCTTCCTAATTTTATTTTATTTTGTAACATTTTTGCAATTATCCCCTCTGGGGCTGTAATTTTTGTTTAATATCGAATTCATTTTTAAAGGCGAAGTCATTACTGTTTTGGAACTATGGGTAGGTTTTATTTTTATTATTAGTTTAATACAGCAGCCATAAGCAATTTTAAAGCACTGCTTTACTGTATAAAATGATCTTCCCTTATGATTTGATGTTGATACTGCAACCTGATTTATTGTAGACTACTGCAGCAAATGCATAAATGCTTAAAAGATAATCGTGTTGCGACAGACGTATGGGTATTATACAGACAGCACATATTTAAAAGACAGGATGGCAAGGCTGGTGTTGCTCTGCTGCCACGATTCCCTGGTGTATAGCGGTAACTACCTCAGCCTGGAGGTGGTGTGAACTTCCAGCTTTGGTTTAGGTGTTTGACCCCAGGTTTAAAGCAGATGAGCAAATTATTTGGATCCTGTCTCAGTAACGGGCTGTGTAGGTGGCTATAAGGGTTTAGCTCAGACCCAGATGCACGAAGGGTTGAAGAGATGGGAAGGGCAGAGCTGCAGGAGCTTGGAGGAGCAGTGATAGATGTTCAGGGTGTGTGGCAAGAGCCAGGGCTGTGGGAGCAACCATACACATATGGAGGGGCCCTGGGCTTGGTCCCATTGCTTCCTGTTGCTGTGCTGCTTCCCGTGGCTGTCCCAGAGATGCTGCATGTGGCAGGGGTCCCCATCTGTTCCCAGGCTGTGTGTAGGACTGTGGCCTTTTTGTGCCAGGCTTTCTGTGAGGTGCCTGTACCAAATGTGATGTATTTTAGTACTGAGAGCTCAGCATGTTCCTCCCCTACGTGTAGCTGGAATTTGGCTCAGGGAGGGGAGCCTTTATCTCTGCATCAAAACCGACGAGGACAATCTAACAGGTTGTAGGAAAGCTTGCTGAAGCCCAGCAAAAAGTGTTCAAAAAACCAAACCCTAAAGTCCAAAATGAAGGGTCAGGTCTGGCTGGACAACAGAGGTTTGGGTCAGGAGAATTTCCACCTAATTCATTCCCATGCACAAGGAGCTTGCTGCCTGATAACCACCTCCACAGCCTCCTTCAGGGCTCCTGTGCCCTCTTGCAGCCTCAGCTGTCTCTGCTGTGCTTTGCAAGCACAATGGATCACCATCCCCGTTTTCCTGCCAGCCAGAACACAGGTATCTCTGGGCTGCATCGTCTGGGCCAGTGTGAAACAGAGCTGTCAAAGCCTGCGGGAGTCTGAGGGTGCAGGAGGAGCTGATTGGATAAGATGCTTCTGTGTGAGGAGGTGGACTGAGGCTTTTTGCTGTGCTCCTGTCCAGCATCAGGCAGGACCTGCGTTGTCATAGCAACATGTTACTGTGACTCCCTTCAGTTTTCTGACTTGCATTGAAGGCATAACTCGGTTGTGCTGCCTGGCTCTGCTGTAGCCCTGCTGCTCTTGCCCAGCCCTGTGCCTAGAGTCCACCTTTTTCCATCACCATCAGTCCTGTGCCGTTCTCCTGAAGGAGAGAAATGTGAGTGCGGTTGCAGTGGCATCTTCCTGCTGCATGCTCCCCCCTCTGCTCAGCTGAAGGGTTTTCTTTGGATGGGGCCCAGAAGATGTGTCTGTAGGGTCATTAAATAGAGCAGACACTGGGGTTATGTTGGGCATTCAAGCGCCACCACCCAAAAAAAGGCTTTGGTGGGCTGATCTGCTGTATCATCATTAATATCTAATTTGTGAGGAGATAAATGTGGCTGGCAGCAGGTATGGTCTGTGCTAAAAATAAACACAGCTCTTAGTCAATAATACAACTTTTGTGGTCTCATATAATGTAACTTGTTGGGGAAGCCCTGTTGACAGCAGCTGTGTGCACCCCTTTGCTCTCCTTGGAAGGGCAGGAAGGCTGGTTATATTTCTTCCTTTTAGAGGGCAACCCATGTCCTTGTTTCTGGCTCTTCTGTCCTAAACATACAGCAAAATACAGTTGCCTGTGTGGAAGCTGCCACAAGGAAGTGTTCGGGGGAGAAGAGGAAAAGAGTTGTGGTGGAGGGAGAGGACGGGGGTAGAAGGGGTGGAGGGAGAGGAGTAGCAGGGGAAGAGAAGGGGATGAAGATGTATTTAAGCAAGCAGGAAGGCTGCTTTGTGCCTTTGCAGACTGACTGGAGAAATGATGAAGGAGACTAACCCTTCAACAGCACTGCTATAAGGGCCTGAATGTTGCTGACCCTTGCAGGATTGGTTTGTGCCACCACTGTTTTTGGGAGCTGGCTGTGGACCGTATCTGAAGGGTTTTCTCATGCTGGGTGGCCCCTGGCCAGGGGAGGGCTTGATGCTGTGTCATTCAGTCTCTACTGAAGTTGTTTCTTGTGAGGTCTCTGGAAGTCTCTGAAGTCAATATGTTTTCTTTCTTTATTTTTTCCTCCTGGTGGATGAAATGGAGACCAGGTGATAGACACGCTAGTCATGTCTGTTTGAAGTTTGCATCAAATGTTTTTGGTCTGGAAATCTCAAGTGCAGGTTCCTCTCTGGCCCCGCTCTCACCTCCCAAGCTCACCAGCTTGGAGTGGGGCAAACTGCACCGATGAAAGTTAGCAATGTCAGCTCCGCATCTCCCAGCCTTAGCTGCTTGCCATCAGCAAGCATCCCCAGTGCAAGGAAGGGGCTAACCTCTTCAAAGAGCTGCATTCCTGCAGCTTTGCTGGTTCTCCCCTCACATAACTCAGATGTGTCTCTGTGTGCTGGACATCCAGCCACTGCACTGAATGTCCTCTGAGCTTTGTCTGCCACGGCTCTGTCTCCTCCACCTTCTGCGCTGTGAAGAGTTTAGCAGGGAGTTAACCTCCTCTGCTTCTGCCCCAGCCCTAAGCACCCCCTGAATAAAAGATCTGTGCAAGAAATTTGACACGCCTCCTGCTGACATAACCCTGGGCAAAATCTGTTTTATAGCCCAAGGGCACCTTTAAAACCTTTGAACGTATGTGTTCAGGGCTTCTCCATTGCAAACAGTGGATTTGCATAGGTCAGTGATCGACAATTTCCTGTCTTAGTAAGAGGGTTTTTTGGTAATGCTTCAGACTCTTACACTATGGTGAGGGGCAGAACTATTGAATCAGAAGGACGAATTCTTGGCTGCTTCCCTATAAGGTGCTTGAGGTTCAGTACAAACTGTTTAAGTAAGGGACACCTCACACAGCTGCTTCATTTTCCTGACTCCCAATGAGGTGAGACAGCGAATACCTCACCAGCTGTGGAGGCTGTGGCAGTCTAATGTGACATATCTAAGGGTGATTAGTCAGAAGAAACAGCCTGGCTGTTTAGCTCAGGTTCCAGTTGCTACACTGGTTTGTCTGGGGTGTGCAAAACATAGTGGAATGGGACTGTAGGCAGGGTAGGATGCTCGGCGCTGGTGTCAGCACAGCTCTGCTGACTTGCACCGGCATAAACTCCAGAGCAGAAGAGTGCTGGCCAAAAACTAGGGAACGGAGTTGTCATGGTGTCAGGGATAAGCATCCTGCCCAGTGTCATGCCTGAGTCAGACCAAGCAAGTGGGGGCAAACAGAGGGAGCCGCCTTTGTACGGCTCATGGGAGAGCTTTTCTCCATCCGAAGAGTGCCAAGGTGAGTGAGAGCACATCACTGTGCAGCTCCTACAACTGCCTGATTTAGCTCAAGGGTCTTGTTTAACCCCATCAGCTGAAGCAAAACCTGGAGCATTCTGTTCTTACCTTTTTTCATCTCCTTCTCCTGACCTGATCTAGCTGCACTGTCCTTTCTCATTCCAAGTGTATGTCCACTTGGAAGTAGGATTTGAAAAGAGGTGATGGATAGTGCTTTCTAAACAAGACACCCCGAGCCCAGGCAGATCATGAACTTTATCCTGAAGCTGCTGTGTGCATACTGGATGAACCAGTCACTGGAGCCCTGCCACAAACCTTCTCTGTCCAGCATAGCAGAAAGGTTGCAACACAGGAAAAGCTTAGTCCCTTGCTGTAGCTTCTGTGGAGGTGTCCCATCTAGGAGAGTGGGTCATGGGGCATTGCTGGAGTGCCCTGAACTCCAGGGCTGCAGCAGGAGTGAGGCACACAGGCACAGCTCATGTTGTCCCCAGATGATCCAGGGTTTTTCCCCTCTGTTAGCACATCCACAAGCAGAGGGGTCTGATGTTGTGGCAGATCTGCCTTTCTCCAGGCTCAAGGCAGGTGCTGATCCCACTGCTCCAGCAGGATCAGAGCCTGGATGCTGCTTTTGGTGTTAAAGTTGTGCAGAACTCATTGCTGAGAGCCTGGCAGGTGAGGAAGAGCTGATGAAGGCCATGTGCCAGGAAAGAGAATAGCTGTTCTCTGTTCAGCAGTTGCTTTTCCCTTCAACATCTGCTCAGGAGCTGCTCCTCATTGCCATGTAGTGCAGTGGACATGCTCTGAGCTCCCTTGTTCTACGCTTAACCTGAAGTGCACGGAGGGCCGAGTCCTCCTTTGGACTGGGAGAAGAACAGACTCTGAGGCGGCTCCTGTTGTCTTCTAACTTCATTCTCTTACAAGCCTTGTAGGGGAGCTGTTGGCAGATTAAGATTGAACTGCTAAAGCAGATGATTTCATAACTTCTACAGGACCTTGGTCTTTAATTTCCTCTACCTGAAAAATCTGTCTGGGGAGAAGCTATTCAGCTACTCAAACCACTGTTTTGATCTGTTTTGCTCGTGCCTCTGCTGATAACTGTCGTTTTTGTGATACCAGTGCAGACAGAAAGCAGAACTGTTCCTCTGCAACCGACTGAAGGAAGCAAAATGCCTCCATCTAGTTGCTAGAGGTGGGTTTATTCTGGGTACTTGTAGGGGGCTTGTAAACTTCTGGGTGGTTCCCCAAATGTCTATGTGCTCACAGAGACCGGGAAGCTTGAAGCCAGATGATCCAGAGAAAAGAGCGTGAGAATCAGAGCAACTTGCAAACATGGGCAAACTCTAGAGAGGAGGCTCTGCTGCTAAGCTGTGTGCTGGGGTACCAGAAGGGCAAAGCTGCTTTCTCCCAGGAGCCCAGCTGCAATACTTTTTCACTGGCTTAGCTGGAAGAGTCTGCAGGAAGCATCAGGTGCAGTTGGGGGCTGATGGAGCTGGTTTTCTCCCCAGCCCACCTCATCTTCTCCATTGATGTTTCTGCAGCCGCCTTCTCTTTTAAAATTAAGGCTATTGTTTTGCCTGTTGAGGAGCTGCCACTAAAGAATGAAATCTTGGAGGCATGTCAACTTTTTTCCATCACTTTCTAACTTAAAGACTGTCTGTATTTTTATGAATGAAAAAAATTTCAAAGAAATGTTCATGCTGTTACAACTGGCTGGGAGGTCTCTAACTAAATGGTTTTTAGCAGAATATGCTAACTTGTTGAAACTGAAAATATATACGCTTATTTTAACAAAACTTGCTGTGGCAAGGTGCTCTTGGGTCCGTGACAAAACTCCTGGCTAGAAGTGGAGGAGGAGGAGCTGGGACAGCTAATAATGTCCTGGTGCTGGAGCGCTTGCTTCTGAGGGAGTCTGGCCAGACTGACCAGACTGTAACTGGCTGTCTTGAGGAACCGACTTGGTGGTTGGAGAGGAAGGTCTCCTGCAGCTCTCACGGAGCCTCTGTCCTGTCTCATGACTTGTCTCTTCTGGACGACATCCTTTGTAACGTAATGCTGAACTGGGATACATCAGTCCCTGGAATCCCTGTGGGTGTTGTTGGGGCAGCAATCAGCGGGTCATGTGTGGCTGCATTGCAAGGTGCCAATTTCTGTAAAACAAAGATACCTTTTAAGGCCAAAGTAGATTCCCTCGTGGAGGAGGGATGAAGAGGAGGCGGGGGGCAGCTGCAGGGAGAACACCACCAGAAAGGCTATTCTTTGATTTAGGGTTAAAAGCAGATTTCTGTGCATTTCAGCTATAAGCTCTGTTAAGTGCAGCTCTAGGCAGTCTGGAGGGAGCTCTGTAACAAGTGCTAACTTTGAGCGATTGTTCTTTGCTGGTGGACAATTACACACTGATTGCAGCAGGAGTCTGAGCATGGCTAAACTAAATGGCCTGGCATTTTGCTATTCAGGAATTAAGTTTTGATTTGTTAATGTTATAGAGCACTTACACTGTACAGAAAAGTTTGAGTGTTCTCCCCAGGTTTTGTTATTTCTCAGGTTTTTTTACTGAGTAGTAAAGGACTGAATGAAATACAAGGACACCAATGTTGATACAATTAGCAGAAAAATGCCATTTTATTGTAGCTAAACCCTCCTGTGCATGCCGCCTTATAGCTCTTCGAAGCCAACAGGCTCTTGTCTGAGGCTTGTTCCTGGTGGGTCTTGAATCACTAAATCCCTGTCTTGAGCTCTGCTGAGTCCCACATACCAAGAGGACCTGCCAATGGCTGTCAGTCCAAGGGACCTACATCTCAAACAATCTCTTTGGGAACACGGTGTCAGTGGGACTGTGCATTTTTTGTCATCAGCTGGAAGCTGCAGCGTAGGTGATGAAAAGAGAAATTAATATGTACTGAGGCATATTTTTTCCTGATAATGTACTGTAGGAATGAGAGGTTCTGGGCAAAGGTCTAACCGAGCTTTTGGTGTCTGTCTGTCACAGCTGAGAGGAGTTTTGACACTCAGAGGCTGCTCTGCATGTGGATAGTACTGCTTCTTGCACTGAGCAACGTTGCCCAAAGGTCAGTGCCATCTGCTACGAATGCAAGACCTCAGCCAACTTACGGTGTCGCTGCTCGGTGCTGTGAATTCAGCTACAAAGAGAACATTGGTATTTGGGAGATATTTGACTGGACAGTTGCCTGGAAATCAGACCCTCTTTTCTCCCTCTCTTCACAGAACTGGTGCTTGGATCAAATGTCTGAAAGTTTGTGTTCAGTTGCTCCTGGCCCTGCTGAAGGCAATGACGACACTTGGAGATGTCAGCTGCAGGATTGGCTCTGGATCCTCTGGTCACATGCACAGGAGAAATGTCAGAGGCTTCTAAGGGCAGTTGTTGTTGCACCATACAATACAGTGCCTTGTTCCTACTGTTGCTGCATCCAAGTACTGGATGAACTGGGGCTCAGCATCAACATGCATGATTAAACGGGCTAGTCAATAAATCCTTGGTTAGTGTAAAACAGCTGACTTAAGGGAGTTGCACTTCCTTGCACCAAAGAATCCAGCCATGAGCATCCAAATTCATCTTGAGAGCAGCTTGTTAGTAGCTGCTAGATACTACAGTAATTGTTGAGCTATAAATACCAAAGGCAGACATAATATTAAACAGGCTGTGTCATCAATTAGTTAAAGAGGGAAGCATAGAAATGTTGGATAAAAATAACCTGTAATAGCACAATCCTTTCTTCTTACCCCCCTCCTACTCTCCCTCATCCAGAAATGAGCAGCTCTGGGACACCTCATTTTTTACTATTAATAATTAAGGAGCTGTAACATTCTGTGGTGAGCAGTGTCTGATCTGCAAAACATTCATTTTTTCAGATTGCTTTACCCTTCCAATCATTTGCAAGAAGCAAAGCTGGTAAATAACAAGAGGATTTGATACACAGGATTCTTTCAGGTAATGAGGTGGAGCATGTGGTGCAGCTTCTAATCCGAGTTTGTTTAGTTCAGTGACATTATTGTGATGGCAACAGCTGCCCATTGTGCCTCGGTGTGGCAAAATTAAGAGTGTGCACAGGCACAAGGTGTGGAGAGTGCTCCCAGAAAAGAAACCTAGTGCCGTGTTAATTCCTGGGCTTGGCTTTGCAGCTGTGAATCAGACCCCACAAATGCAGCTCAGATCAATAAAAACCCGGACTAACCTTGTCAGAGACGATGCAGCATCAGAGTCCACCTCATGCTTTTGCTGCACAGTCGCACAGCAGAGCCCTGACCCACCACTCGGTGCTATGAGCTGCAGATGCTGTTATGGGTGGAGAAGTCTGGCTCCCTGCAGAGCCCTGACGGTAGCCCCTGTGTTTCTCCTTGCTCATGCTCCTGGGCAGAGGGCAGGGCTGGGTCCCCACATCAGCCCTGAGCAGCCCTGTGGCAGTTTTTTGGTCCATAGAAATGCAGAGGAGTTGAGAAGAGTGACCTGCTGCTCATCACTAAGGAACAAAGCCCCTTTCCCCTGTACTAGCTGAGCTTTGTGAGCCAGGGATAACCACAGTCATCACTGCTTGGCTCTGGTAAGGGCAGAGAGCAGATTTCCTTCATCAGTTATGTCAAAACTGGCTGTTAGGATTAAAAGGTTGTGGAGGAGGAGGATACAAGGAAAGGGGGGGTGCAGACAGGCTGATCCACAGACAGTGAGAGCATGCAAACCCTCTTCCTGAAGTTTATCAGCCCATAAAAATGCCTTGGCAGGTTCCCAGGAAAAATGGAAACATTGCAAGCTCTCCTGAGTCCATCTCCCGGCCATTAATCCCCTTATCAAGCTTTTTTCTTTTTGGCAAGGAAATGTTCTGAATGTGAGAGGCTGACCTAAGAGGGGAACCTTTTTTTTTTCCCTCTAGGTTTCTCTCTGAGATTTAATAATAGCTCGTGATCCTTTGTATAAAGCAGCAAGACAAATGAGCCCTGTCTTTCTATTGGCTTCTAAGTAGGCGCAGAGCTGAGTGGCAGGTTGGTGGGTTGCTCCCTTTCTGTGAAAGCTTTGGCACTGCTGCATGTCCATGGCACTGCTGGGCTTGTCCCTGAACTTCAAATGCAGCACTGGGCTCCCCTGTCCCCTGGGCAGGTGGCTCTTGGGGCGTGGAGAGCTGCTTTAATGATGTTTTATCCCAGGTGCTGCATAGCGCTGTAACAAACACAGTTCTCACCACTTCCTGCTTTGTCCCAGCTATTTTTATTTTGTTTGTCTGACAGTGCTTGTGGCAACACTTTAAGATTTGGGCCATGTGGATTAAGCATTGAAGCAGACTGTGTGTGACACTGGGGACGGGGATTCACGAAGACAAACTTTCCGTTAATCTTTCCAGTTCCTTTTGTAGTCAGAGAGCAGCCATCTTCTCTCCAGGGTGATTCAGAGAGGCTAAATTAAGCTCTTCCTCTGAATCATCCTCCTGGGCACCTCACTTTGCAGTTCCCATCTCTACAACAGCCCCGAGCACTACAGCTGGCCCAGAGCTCAAAGCCAGAGCTGGCTGTGAGAAACAGGGGTCTTGGGGGGGTCCACCTCTGTGGGTCCAGGGCTGGACCAGCCCAAGGGAGGCTCCTGTCCCCAGAGGGAAGGTCTCTGCACTGCTGTTGTCTGCGTTGCATGCTGGTGATTTGGGGAATCTGGGATTCCCTGGAAAATCTGTGGTTTGGGGAACCTCCTGATAATCCTGCTTTACAGCTTGGAGCCAGCTGCATGGTCTGCACCCCCCTGAGCTTTGCGACAATGGCAAGAGGGAAAAGTTCTGAATGTGATCTTGAGCAGAGAAGAGAAACTGTCATGATGCAGCTCTCATCTCCACCAAAACTTCCTGCTGTTTTAGAACAAAGTCCAAACCAGTTTGTTTCTATTTAAATAACAGAATTGCATTGCAGATGTTGAAATTCAAGCAGTCTGACTTTTCTGATTTTTTCAGGTTCATTTCCTGCCTTTTTCTTCACCTTATTTTCTCTTTTCTACGTTGTGAAGATTAGGATGTGGAGGATATCTTGAAGTACCTCAGCTTTTGAAAATGGAAACAAAATTATTTCTTTTGTTTGTTTCCTTGCTGCTTTGGGGACTTTTCTTGGTCTTAAGAGAAAAAACAAAAAAACCCCCAAACTTCCAGATATTCTACACATCCCTCTGTGCAAGAGGCAATGCCCTTGTGTAGTTGTGGGGAGCTTGTGTTCACTGACTGGAAAAGCCTTTAAAGAGAGGCTGTGGCTAACTTGTGCTGTTGGAATGCCTCATAGCAGATCAAACCAAGACAGTGAGAACAGCAGCGGGTAAGTGGGAAAAAGAGCTGTGACAGGCACAGACAGTGAGGATGAGGGGTCAGAGCGGGCCTGGAGGGAAGGATGGGAGGGGAGCGAGGGTGTGTGAGGGGCACGATGGGATTCACTCAGCAACCGTGGGAGCTGAAGCTCGTTCCCAGGTGAGCAGGTGGCAACTCCTCTTGCTGCTCTTCCTTTCCACTTCTGGCTTTTGTGAAGTTCAAGAAATTGCCAGTTGAGGTGATTTAGCGCATCACTGCTGAACACAGGAGCCTTTGCGGTAATTAGCTCACTGCTAATTAGGAATTTCTTTGGGTGCCTCTGTGGAAGAAAATGCTGATCCATTTATAACAAGTCCCTACTTGCAAAGCAGTTACCTGAAACGTGTTTCTCTCTTTCTACATAAAGAATTAACTTTTTAAAATTTTTAAATTAAAATATGTTGAAGATGCCTGTCAAGAATGATAGGTCTTTGTAATTTAAATGTTGTGAACATATCCTGTGAAATGTCTATGTCTTGGTTTTATTAGTTTAGAAAAAAAAAAACCCACCAAAAAAAAAATCCAAAACACAAAAGCAAGCACAACTAACTCCTCAGGGTCGAAAAGGGACATTTTATTTTTCTAAAACAGTAACAAACTTCTGAAATCTGAAGGTCTCTGTGCATACACGTTTCCATGTAAATACCACAACAGCTATGGATTTTTGCCTCGTTCTTTGTTACTGTTGAGTGGCTGCATGTACCAGTGATGAGGCTGACTCTGGTCTCTTCCTTGCTGGGTTACAAGAAATAGTTTTAATGCAGGGGCTGCTCAGGTGTGATACCTGTGACCTTTGGGTGGCCAGTTTGTTGCCTGCTGTGAGTGTTGGGCTCATAAACTGTGGATGTTTTATCTGGAGCCAAAAGATAGCAACAGAGCTGGTGTCCAAGCTACTTTATGTGCAGTGAGTAGAAATGGCTTTAGTGAGTTCTTACAGTGAAGCAGTAAGTAACGGTTGAAGTGAGGAGGCAAGACAGATTTTAAGCAATGGAGATTCATGGGAGAGGTGAAAACTGATCTGAGATGTCACATGCAGTGTCTGAGCCTTATTTATTCTCAGATATCTCAGTTATAGTACAAATGCCCTGATCACAGAAGCCTCTGCTCTGCGAGGGCAGCCACTGTGCTGTGGCCACTGCCAGTCCATGCTGCCTCCTTTTTTCTGTGCATCTCCAGCCTTGTGGCAGCAGTTTGCTATTTCTCATCTTGTTCGTGGGCTGTAGAGCCTGTCAGAGCAAGGAGCGAGTCTTTGGCACAACTCACTTGCTCTGCAAATTAAACAGAGCAAGAGAGAACGAGGGATTAGAGGGATGTCTCATGCTTCAAGCTCTGCACTGGAAACGCTGCTCCCTATGACTGGAAGGGAGGAAGCTAAATGCCATCTTGTTTTCCAAAGCTTTCTAACAGTGAAGCTGGTGAGTTTGGCTGAATAAATTAAAAGACTTGGAAGCTTAAAGGGGAATAAAATGTTACTTTTGTTTATTTTAAAAAATACATACCACTTTTCACAATATTTTCATGGCTCATTAAGTTCTCTTTTGTTTTAATTTCCTTCCTAGAAACTGTATGATGTGCTGCTCATTGCTCAAACTCAAAATGGGATTTTTATCATTGGTACTATCTGTTAAAAGTATATTTGACAGATAAATTCCTCTTATTTCCCCTTTTCTACCCACCCCAGGGCTTAAATATCTCATAAACAACAATAACATCAACAAAAATTGTTTTGTTATTCAAATGAGACTTCTTTTCTCCACTGCAAATTCCTTCCTCCCCACAAACTGTGTTTTTTAACAATAACAACTGCCTAAAGCACTCTGATTTTTCTTCATAGACTATCGTTCTGACCAAAACCGAAGTAGGGAGCCTAATAAGCTAGAATCTGTTTTGCATACACCTGCAATAATTATTTAGATATGCACATCAAAATGAATAAGCTGTTGCACAACATAACTGGTTAATTTTGAATATGCAGGAGCATCGTCTTACTGTGTTGATAAAGGAAGCTCTTGCTTGTAGGCTAGACACGGGTCAGAGGTGGTAGGGTACTTCCCAAATACAGCACAGGAGCCTGTGAGGTTGGGTGGGCTTTGCCACCTGTCACAGGTACTTTTATGCTTTTCTACTTGCTAATCACATGCTTTTTGCTAGAGACTTCTTGACTTACTCAACCAAGGTCTGGCACTCTGGGAATTACTGATGTTTTTGCCTATGTGTGTGCATATAACAAATATCTAGAAATCTTTAAGTGCGTTAAAATAATTAACTAAATCTCACTGCAACCTAGTGAGATATTATCAACCTCATTTGACAGATGGTTGAATGAGACATGGAAAGTTCAAATGATTTGACCAGCGTTGACTTGCTCTTGCAGCAGTCTTGGGTTCAAACCTGCAGTGTGAGGTAGCACAGAGATGATCTTCCAAAGAGTGACCCTGCTCTAGCTATATGTTGTCATCAGAAGCAGGGGTATGGGACTAGGTGGCATAAGAGGTGTCCTCAGGTGGTAGTTGCTGGTGTTGGAGGAGGGGAATGCAAGTAAGTGACATGGGTGTGTGTGGGGATGTGGCTATGATGAGGCCTGATGTCACAGTCACAGGTAGTGGCGTGTGCATGCGTTTCATCACAGCCAGTTATCTGAGGAGGGTCTGAGTCACTATTTTCCAAACAGCAAGAAGATCATAAAGTGCCCTCTGGATTTGGAAATGCTTTCCTTTACAGCTACTAGTCTGGGTGGCATATGCTACTAACCCTGTTGCCTGCCCTTCAGAGGAATGTGAATGATCTAGCCCTGCTGATGGAAGGGCTCACCTGAGCTCTCCCTGATCTGCTGCCCGGGAAGTCTACCAGCCTGGGAAACAAAGTTACAAAACAGGCTTAGAATCACAGAATATTTAAGTTGGAAAAGACCCTTAAGATCATCGAGTCTAACTGTTAACCTTGACCTCCTCAGGCTGATTTCCCATCAATCGGACTAAGGAAAACTGCAGAGACCCCCCTGCTGGCAGTATTGCAGAGATGGGAGAGCTGGCAGGCAGCAACATGGCTGTGGGATGGGAACCTTTTTAATCATCATGTCTGTCTGCAGAGAGAACGTGTATCTTTCCCCTTTGTACCTGCTATAACCACCGCTATTGATTTCTTGGCAGCTAGAAGCTCTTTTGAACTCAAGTTCTTAACAAAACAAAGGAGAGCGTGGCAACAGGAAAGTGCTCTTGATTGACCAAGCTACCCTTGGGGTTGCTGTATGAAGGGCAATCGTTTAGGTCTGGCCGTGAGAGCAACCCCATTACCAAGGCATGGGGTGGGGGGAACCCAACCCTGAGCAAAGACAGATAAGGCAGTTGATAAAAAGGCAGCGACGCTAAACCAGAGAGTGAAATCGGTGGCTATAGTTCACAGGTGTTTGGCAAGTGAACAGAGTTTCCCATCACAGGCTTGTCTCCTGGGACGGAGCTGTGTCATGGTGTTAGCCGCTGGCTGGTCCAAAGGTGGTGTGCTGAGGGGCAGCCCTGGGCAAGATTTTGGCTGCTGTTGGGTAGAGGAGTAGGTGACTCCTTTATACCTGTGAGGGAGTTCTGGAGACTCGGATTGAATGGCTCCTGAGCAGGGAGAGCTGAAGTACATGGTTCACTTTTCCATGCATTTAAACCCTTTTCTCTTTCCTCATTTTGTTTTTCGTTTTCTCGTTCTTCCTTGCTTTGTGAAAAAAGAGCTGCACACAATCTCAGGGACTTTGGGGTGCCCATTGCCACGGCCTTGCAGAGCTGTGGGGTGTGGGCACAAGCAAACACACCCAACCAAGCCTCTGATTTCACCTGTACAGTGATTTTCCTTGTTTCTTTATGTCCCCAGCCCCAAAGGGTATAACAAGCTAGGACGTATCAAAAGTGTTTTACCTTGAAAACATTTTGGCACATTCTGGGGCACATTTTGGCCAAGAAGAATGTCATGGCATTGCTGAAAGGATGGAGATTTCTAGCTTGCCGTATGTGCTGTCTCAGTTGTGGGGGACATGAGGCAGTCCTTTGAGCCTGGGCTAACTTGTGAGAAAAAAGTCATGCTCTGCAACTCTTTAATGCACTGTTTTTGACCTGGTTGATGGTGGCATGGCGGAGAGGCCTGCTTAATGAGAGGAGGGCTTTTTGATGGCAACCCAGAAAGGAAATGCTGACTCATGTCTTTGGTTATTAAAGCCACACACAGATTGTTAGGACGTCTGGGAAGATGTCGCAGAGGATGTCTCATCTGCAACAGAGATGTTACAGATGTTGATGGAAGACATCCATCAAACATTGCACCAGCTGCTCTTGGATGCGCACTGAGGAATTTGGGAAAGAACTAGAAAAGGGAACAGAAATTCCCGGTGTGCATGTTGACTCCACAGCATAAGCATCTCGACACAGCACTTTGAGGTTTCTCCATTGACTATTAGCACAGCCCTGGACCTTGTTATAACTCTCTTTGTGTTACTCTGTGTAACGTACCTTGATCTATGGCTAAAAAGCACAATTCTAAGTATTAGCGTGATGTGGGTGGGTTTTTTATGTGCTCTAATCTTCTAGTCCTGAAGTGGAAGATTTGAAGTGTGATTTGAGAAGTTGTACTGCAGAAATTACTCTTGACACATCTAGATTTGCAGAAGAGAGCTTGTCTGGACAGCTGAGCTCTGCAGGCTTCTCCAAGGCAGACTTTTAGGCTGAGGGTTCCCCACCACTCACTTGTTGGACTCCCTTGTTCATTGTGTAGTTAATGCAGTCAAGGCGAGTCTTTTCTTGTGGTTTTGATCTTGCACTTCCCTTGAGTTTTGTGGTGGGGAGGGGGGCACAGTATAAGACTCAAAAATCTTGCGGTAAAGAGTGTGACAGGAGACAGGCTCTATGCTGGCAAAGCACAGCTGTCTCTGAGGCATAAGGGATCACAGACATGTGATCCTTGGACATTGCTCCTGGGACTGAAACGGGTTTTGCCATCTCACGTGGAGAAATTGTTTTTTCTCTGCCTTAGCTGATGCTATCACCGACACTGTTGTAAGATTTGTCCTTATGTTTTCTTGAAGGAACTTGTAGTTGCATGGCCTGGAAAAAGGAGCTCTTCAGCTTTATCACTACTGACATCTTTTCTGCTTCTTTTTTCTTTAGTGCCTCAAATCCCCAAATGACACCAGCTTCTCTGTTGTGGCAGAGCCTCTAATGGCTGGCAGTACACGTAGCCTAGTGTCACTTGAGGCTGTGGAGCCACAAGTGCACCAAAGAGCTTTGATGGAGCAGTGAGTCCCAAATGCCAAATTCTTCTCCGCTGCTTGGTGGCTCTCTAGATTGACTGTAGCACTTAAGAAGGGGGTGGTGAGAGGAAGAACGAGGCCGGTTATTATTCCAGAATTGTACAGTATAGGGCTGGAAGGGGCCTTAAGGGTCGTCTAACTTCTCTTGTGCAAGATCAGTTTGACCTAAAGCACCAGCTATATCTGAACTGAATCCAAGTCACGTTTGCATATAAAGAAGCTTGCTGAGAGCCAGAATTTCATTGTCTGAAAGCAGGCAGAGACCCAGATCTACTCTGCTGAAAAAGGCAGACCGTATTTAAAAAGATGTTCTTGAAAATTTAGGCAATTTTCTTAATGCTGTGCAATGTCTCAGAGTAATGTCAAAAATAAATTACTTTCTTTTACACTAAACAATGATTAAGCTGTTCAAACCACTTAGCAAACAAACAGCTGCAACATTCAGAGAATGAGAACTTCTGAAAAGGACCGTAATGATTACCTAGATACTTGTCTTTGATTAAATTCGAAATAGATATTCCCCCCCCTCCCCTCCTTTCTTTCAGTTTCCTCCTTGCCTTCAATTCTGGGTTATGCAGGAGCCTCTGAATTTGTATTTTACATTTCTGTGCCTACCTCTGAATCCGGCTTGTAATAAATATTTGAAAGTTTGACTTAAACTTCTCCAAATAGTTTCTAGATTCCCAGACAAAATGCTAAATTGCCTAAAAGAGGAGTCTGAAGATGAAACAAACCCTGTGGTAGCAAAGCAGACCTGAAGATTATATATATATATCAGTAATTGATAAAAGCTCTAGCCTTTCAGATCCTTCATAAAAGAAGAAAATCTGTGTATTAAAGCCTCAGATTATCTAGACAGACTCTGTAGCTATAGAAATCAAAGGCAAACTGTCAATTCTCCCCGTTTTCCTCTTCTTTCCAGGTGGTGAACTTCTCTTCAAAAGGAAAAGTTTTTCTGTGGGAACCTAGAAGAAAATCCTGGAAAACAGGTAGAGACTAATATCCTTGATTCGCGAGAGGAAAAGTGGAGGCAGAACACAAGATATTTAACCCATGCAAGGCTGAGCAGTCTGCAGACAGCAGGGCGATGGTTTGCCCGGACATGGGGAAGGTGATTTGAATTCCTCACCATTCAGCTTGCTGGTTTGGGAGGGGACACGTGTCTCTTTTCCTTGTGCAAGAAGCTTACTTCCCTGCATAAATCACTCCATCCTCTTTGTAATGGACTGTTTTTGTGAGCACCGTGGTTGTGTTTATTTTTGTTCATACTGGGCTACAAGCTTGGGTAGAAAGTTTAGGTAAAGCAGCTGCTCCTGTGGGAGACCCAACAGCATGTAAGAGTGCTGCTGCCAAGGGGCTGGGGCAAAGCCTGGGCTGTGTGTGGGAGTTATTTGGAGAAACCAAGAGGGGGATGTGTAAGTTGGCATTTATGTCACATGACCTGTCATTTCCAACATGCCATATCATCTCATCCCCAGGCTTAATTCTTGCTGAGAGGCACGGTCTGCCTGAGGCAGGGTCTGCTTTAGTCAAGGCAATTTGAAAGTCCTGTTGCTGCATATGATCTTCCCGAAGTGTTTGGGAGTGGGTTTCTGTTATTTTTTATGATCTTGCTGGTCTCTAGCTGCATGGGATGTCCTGGCTGCATGCAGCAGGGGCTGAATGCAGCGGGTCACATAATGCTCTGCATCCAGAGATGCCAGTGTCCCTGTGGGGCTGGCTGCTTGGGACAGCCAGCTCTGAACGTGATGACCCACCTGGTCCCCACACTCAGGCCATCTGTAGTTTCAGCGCCTTGTCTGCTCTGGGGTCAGCTGAAAGGCTGGCTGTCCCTCCGTGCAATTCAGAGCAACCTTGACAGCAGAGCACAGCCATGGTCAGAAACTGGGCCACCGTAGGAGACCCAGACCCTGTACCACAGCTTAGCACAGCAATGCCTGGTGCCTGTGAAAGGCAAACGTGGTCTGGTTGTGTATCACGTGATGGTGTAGAGCCCGTGAAAGCTTATTCTTTCTGTCAGTTCTTTTTTCCCTCTGGGTTTTAACTTTCTTCTGCTACTTAACTTTGTAAAATAATAAAAGGCAAAAAATACGTTCTTAGAAATCCATGCCTGAGGCTGGGGCTTTTTCTAAGTAGTTATGGCTCTAAAGAGGGAAGATGCTACTAAACAAAAATTACCATAATTAACAACGGTAAACTGCCTGCTATTTGATGTCGGACACTTAAAAGCTTCTGTGGGGATCCAGACATTTTCTGAATACAAGGCCTCAATGGTCTAATTAAAAGAGTAGGGAAAAGGAGAGAGGGGGAAGCAGGAAAGACCGGTCATAAATTTAAACAAATCACAATGAGATGCCGAGAGGAAAGGTAAATGCAGCCTCACTTCTTGGTCCAAAAATACAGTCTGGGAAGTCTGGATTTCATCTTGCCCCAACATGCTTTTCCTCTGAAGCAAGTGGTTCCTGTTGCTCTGGATCCACCTCAGTGGGAGGGAATTTTGGGTGAGGGTGTAGCGTCTGAGCATTTGAGACCGACACATTCCCTTTAAGATCCCAGTCTTGGGCAAACACATCAGATTTTGAGTAAGTTCACCCCGAGGCAGCAGCGGCCTTGTGAGGAATGTGGGCAATGCAAATATTTGTACAGCAATTAACGGCGCAGCGCAATGATAATGATGCAAACATGGCTTTAGTGAAAGTGCTCATAGCAGTTTAAATTGGGGCTGTAAACGCGTTGATTTCCTGGGAAGCAGGGGTGTTCACAGCAGCAGAAGGGCTCTCTCTGAGCTTGTAAGCTGTTATAGTGCCACTGCCTTGGTGGGGGGCAAGTAGGTTTCAAAGGGGCAGTGCCCATTGCATAGGCACATCTGCAGCACGGCAGAGGTCATGCATATTACACCAGGGAAAGGTCTTCCCTTGCTCTTCCACATCCTCAGTCTGCTTAGCTGCCCAAGGAAATGTGAGGAGGTGAGGTTGTTTTTCATCATCTTGAGCTGAAGAAGCCTGGAAGAGGAGTTCATGTGGACACCAACCTCTAGAAGTGAGTGTGGTGGATTTCTGTTGCTTTCTAGATGCTTTCCAAGAGTGCTAACTAATGAAATCAGTCGGTGTTCTGGTGTTGGAGGGACTTTCTTCCCAATGCAAATAGAGAAGCTTGTGGATGGCTTTTTGAGCTTGGCTCACAACCCCACTGGACAACACCAGCCACATTCGGGCGTAAGCCTGCGCCTGGTGGGAAGCATCCCTTGAGGCCCTGAATTGCAATGTTGCCACAGCAGCATTTTGCACTGCCCCCAAGCATGTGGCCAGCTTTCCAGCAATGGGTTCACTAGAAAAGCTTTGCTGCTGGGGTATTTGGTGCTGAGAAGCTTTGGTGGTACTGTACAGCTCGAGTATGGGTGCATGTCTGGCTGCTTCGCAGGTGATGTGCATCACAGTGGGAGTTACCACCAAAACCAGGCTGGGCACCTCATGGTACTTGCCCATACTGCTGTGCATGGAAGGAGCACATCTCACGACTCCAGCTTCAGAGTAACAGCCTACAGGTATAGCAGTCTGGGCTGATGGTGATGACCTTGCATGGACAAATAGAGATGTTCATCCATGCAAGGATGTAATTCCCTCTCAGCATCTGGCTGATGTTGAGACGAAAGGACTACTCAGAAGGGCAGCCAGGACATAGCTGCTCTGGACAATCCTTTTAGCAAGGCTTGTTGCAATAGGACAAGGGATGATGGTTTTAAACTAAAAGAAGGTAGATCTAGTCTAGATACAAGGAAGAAATTTTTTACAATGAGGGTGGTGAAACACTGGCCCAGGTTGCCCAGACAAGTGGTAGATGCCACACACCTGGAAACATTCTAGGTCAGGTTGAATGGGGCTCTGGGCAACCTGATCTAGTTGAAGATGTCTCTGCTCACTACAGGGGGGTTGGACTAGTTGATCTTTGAAGGTCCTTTCCAACTCAAAGCATTCCATGATTCTGTGATTCTCAGCTGCTGCACCTTGTACTTGGTGACACAGCATATGCAGGGTTGTGCTGTGACTGTATCATGTCACACTTGTGAGTTGAAGGCTGACAGGTCACCTGTGTCTCCCAGGCTGAGCTCTACCTTGTGCTCCTCTTGATGCCTCCTTCAGTGTTGCTGCAAAGAAAGATGCCAGGAGGCATGTGGGGCCTTTATAACCTCACAGCTTCTGGTTGAAATAAAATAAGGAGCAAAGAGAACTGCTTGAGGGAGTTTGCATTTCTAAAAGAATAATCAGTCTTCGCCCTCCAGGAGGAAGCGCTCTGGATTGCAGCTGCCTGGCTGCTCTGATGATGGCTAGGTATTTCCCTAAGCCTTTTAATGAAAGTAATTGTGCTCACCTTTCTCAAAGCCCTGCTGCCATGCCGAGTTTTCTGCCTGTCCCTTTTGGCATTTTGTTTGTTGGGAGAAGTAATTTCTTTTCTTTCTGATGCCGACTCATCTCCAGTTGTGTCTCTCTGATGTACACATGAGCTATTGAGCTTGGCTCCGTGAATCATGCTGTTCTCCCTAAGTCCATGAATGAGGCTGTAACCATGGCAATTCTGCTGCTGCCCAGACACACCATCACCGTGGAAGACTCTCGGCTGGATATCCTTAATGGGAAAAGTAGAACTTTCTTTGCTTTGAGAAGTCAAAGCAGAAAAGGGGGGAGTCAGAAAAGGATTCTGGCCACTGTTTGGAGGTGGCTGTAGAATGTCTAGGCTAGATGTGAAGACAGGCCTGGCGGGTCAGAGCAGAGATATGTGGTGATGCTGTGCTGTCACTGGCAGTGACCAGTAGCAAACACCTGTGTAAGAACAGGGCAAGCAAAGAGTGATCTACACTCCTCATCTCTTTGCTGTGCTTCTGGTGGTCTCAAATTCTTCCAGGACCAGATGTGGTGTTTCTGTGTGCAATAGCTCTACACCAGGGACTACGTCCCATTTCAGCTACAGCCAGCTTGCAAAAGCTTTGACAAATGCTTCATGCTACCATTTATCTACATGCTAAAATCCTGGGCCAGCTTGTGGTTTCTGTAAGGCTGTGTAAGTCCAGTGTGATTCTACTTACTAAAACAAGATCACCTTGGCTGTCCTTTTCCATGCTGCTACCATTCTGTAATGTCATAGCTGCATCCTGCCAAACTTCCTCAGGGAAAAACTCCCAGCACTAATGAGAAAAGTCTACTTTTTCAGCTAGTAGAGCCAAGTTATCCAGCAACTAGAATAAACTGGACCGGTGCAAATATAATTTCTTATATCCTGTGTGATATAGGAGAGAAATCACCTATTTGGCTAATAAAAGGAAGTCTAACACGACATGCTCCATGTTCAACGGAGGGTGCAGTTCAGGAGTGCAGCTGAGCTGATCCAGTGTCTTCCTGATCCTGAACATATTTACTTGCTGTTTGTATATCTTTAGTGATGCAGCTATTGTCAACTTTGATTTTGGTTTTGCTAGTCAACTCCTACTGAGATGATTCAACTCATTTAGTTGGCAGAAAATTAAACTTGGCCAAACGTTTTCTCCCAGGATAGAATAAAGGAAGCACTTTCTGTCAGATTAGTGAGCTGAACTGGCTCCATGAAGAGTCTGACACAGGACAAGGGAGGGAATAGGACCATGTGGCTGATAATCAGGTTGGGGAAAGGGAGGAGAAGGGGTAGGAAGAATAGAGCTGACTTTCCTGGTGACAGAAAACTTTTAAATCATCTTGTGTGTGGCTGAAACATGCCATTGGCTGTTACACCTAGCATTACGAGAGATTAATCCTATCCACAGATTTTCAGTTCCAGTGATTGGGTCACACAGGCTGTGTTAAATGCAGTGCAAAAGCCCAGCATGAGGGCATCATCTCTGCTTCCTGGGTGGTGGATGTACTTGTAGTTGTGAATGATTTTGTCTGAATTTTCTCAGCCTCTACGAGATTGTTTACATGATTGTGCCTTCTTTAACCTAATTATTCAGTAGAAGCTCCACATGGAGCTGCAGCGTATGCTAGCAGAAGCAAAGGCACTGTCGGTAGACCTATTTTACCTCCCCAAACAGTATTAGATGTGGCAAAAAAAGCAGTTGTCTTATGTTATGGTTTTTACAAGCTCTTATTCCTGCCTCCTACCTCCCTTTGAGATGATACTGCCTGCAAAATGCTGCAGTATATTCACAGTACTTGTGTGCTGCAAAATGTGGTGCTTATTGTGAAGTGCACTGTGGTGATGGACCTCCTTTTTCTCATTCCCTTCTATCTGGGGCATGTATTGAGTATCTTGGCGGAAAGGCCCAGCAGCAGCTCACACCGGCAGCAGAAATTTCTCCCAGTAAGCCAAACACAGCTCTGGTTTCAGTTACAAGTGACTTTGTAGCTGGAGAAAGTCTTTTAGGGTGACAGGGGTGGTGGAAACCACCGGAGCCTTGTGATGGCGCTGGAACCTGGAGACCACTCGTCTTTTTACTGGGATGGGTCAACCACCTGGATCTGCCTCTAGCATTGCATGAAAAAAGATGTGGTATCCTTGTTGCATTCAGGTTTCCTTGTGGTCCTGACAAGCTGTCTGGTCAAGAAGGCCCATGAATGGTAAAGCTGGTGCTTCCCATTCTGATCCTCCTTGCTGGCTGCGGAAATGAAGCAAGGAGGCCTCGCAGTGTGATGCTGTTGTCTGAGGAACAATGAAGGAAAGGAGATATGCTGACAAAACAGTGGGCCAGGCAGCTGTACCGGCAGAAGAGGTTTAGTGTAGTTGTAGGTAATCCCGGGGTGATTTGGGCATTTTACACTAACGAAGTCTTTGCAGTTGGAGGAAATGTGATACAGGAGCGAGCATGGCTCTTGCTGTCTCCTACCATCTGCTGGGGACTGAACACATTTCTGCGGCTTTTAGTCCTGTGTGCTAACAGTCTCAGGCTGCCCAGCACATGGCGGGCAGTGTGGCAGGCCCTGCAGGATGGCTGCCTGTGATCTTGCAGTCTAGATGTTCTGTGGGCCTGTCCGTAAGGACCAAACAAGACATTCAGAGCTGGAAATGCGGTCACCGCAGGCTCCACACACAGGCAATGGCAGGAAAGGGCCATTCCTTCAGCACCTTGGTCAGGCATCCGGACCTGAACACCGTTACATGACGCTCAGTGTGGCAGAGAGTTGGGTGCTCCTGCAAAGGCAGTGCTGACCCTGTGCCTTACTGTTATGGCCTGCCATGCCTTGTCTTGGAAGAGGACCTGTCTTGTGCTTCATTCCAGAAAATGCCCGATTGCAGCACTAACACAACATAAACTGCAGGTTATTAATGTCAACTGGATGCAATTTCACCAAATTTGAAACTGCAAGACCCGAGTGCTGGGCTGCCAGCACCACATCCCTCTGCCGAAGCACCTGTTCCTGAGTGCCATCTCTTTCCTCCCCAAACACCTCATGCCACAGGCCATGCTGTCAGCAACCCCAGCAGCAGCTGCCTATGGTGCAGACTGTGTGTGAATCTATCTGACTCCTCCTCTTGCTCCTCTAGCTTTATGCTACTCCCTATTCTCATCTCCTCTCACACCGCTGCTCCTCTCAGCAGCCAAAATAGCAGAAGTCAGTGCTGTGTGAACTCTGGCTGAACTGACAGAATTTCTTCATAACACTCCACATTTATGCAATTAGTTGGTTTTAATTTAATTTTATTTATTTTGAACAGGCTCTGCTCCCAGATTTGCTGAGCTGAATGCAATTGCTTAGCTTCATTATTCTGTTGCAATAGATCTGCTCGTAAGCTTATTAAGCAATAAGGGATGAAAGGCAGCAAGTTTCTAGGTGGTTGTAGTGTGTGTTGTGTAGTGTTGATAAGGCACAAGGTTGGAGGCTCACAGCTTTAATCACTGGAGAAAAACGCCCTGCAGAAATAGGATCTTATTGTTATAATGACATGGAAGTGAGTCATAAAAAAGGATCTGCTATAAAAATTGCCCACTCCCCTTTGCCTGGAGAAACTGATGCTTGGGAGAGATCATTTGCAGAATTGCTCTAATGTCACATCTATGGCTATCTTCCCCTCAAGGATTATAGACCAGGTATGAACTTGAAATGGAAATCTCCTGAACCAGCTCCTTTCTTTATCTGCTAGACAGAGTGTCCTCCAGTTTTGTTGACGAAATTCACACTGAGGGACTTTCTCCCCCTGCAGAAACCCTGGAGCTTTCTGTGTCCGAAGGGGACCTGTCAGACCTTGCAAAGTCTGGTAAGCTGCTGCTGGTGGCCCTGCTGGTGTGGTTGTGGCCGTACCCTGTGGTGCTGCTGCTGATCTCCCACTGGAATCCCACAGCTGTTCTGCAGGATTGTAAAGAAATAGCATCTTCCTTGGGCCTGATTATAGCTGAATCCATACCATTCTGTGCAAGCAGACTCTGTTTTCCCTAAAAAAGCAGGTCATGGACTGCTGTCTCTCATTCTTTCTTATCCTTACCTGCTGGTGCGAAATACAACTCTAAAATATCTGCTCGTGTGTCTACTTCACTCATCATCACTGTGATGTTTGGCAAGTCGTGTCACTGCTGCCATACTCCTGGCCTCACACACACCGTATATCTCTGGGCTAACAGTATGTCCCAACACAATACCATAATTTCAGGGTGAATGAACAAATTTTGGAGAATTAGAGACATATCCTTTAGAAATGTTATGCAATAGTATAGTTCCCCTGTGGAGGCTCTTAGAAACTGAAAGATGACATCTGAGAGAAAGATACCGTTATAACAACACAGAGAAGCCAGGTGGGCAAGTGATCCATGCAGCTTATGTCAAGAAAATGGGAAGCATCTCCCTCTGTGGGGAATGGAAGAAATAATTAATGTATCCATGTACAGCCTGGGAGATTGATAGCTGTAATTTAGCGATGGCTGTTCAGCACTTTTATCAGCAATGACAAAGTGGCTGCAGTGTTACCTGTTTCTTAGACAACCTCTTGATTGCAGCGGGGAAGGGGCTGGTGTTACACTCTGAAGAGATCTTACAAAGTGAAGCAGCAGTGACACACAGTCATATGGGAGACCATATGTGATGACAACATCTGCAGAGGGGTTCATCTTTCCTTTCTCATTTTCCCTTCCCTTCTCATCTTATTTAATTGTAAAGGATTGTTGGTTTAATATGCAGGTTGGCTCAACAGCCATAGCTAAAGAGCCCAGAACCGTGAATCAGAATCCTGTGGCAGGGAAACCTGAGCAGTGGAGTCCTGTGACCGCGGCAGAGAAGTAGCAGATTGTTGATTTAATACGCCAATGTGAAAGCCTGCTCCTGTTGTACACAATGAAGGCTGGGGTGAGCTGAATATGACCTGGCGTCATGGTTTAACCCCAGCTGGAAACGAAGCGCTTCACAGCCGCTTGGAAGAGCAAAAGAGAAAGCTCGTGGGTTGAGATAAAGACAGATTAATAGGTAAAGCAAAAGCTGTGCACACAAGCAAAGCAAACTGGGGAATTCTTTCACCATTTCCCACTGGTAGGCTGGTGTTCAGCCATCCCCAGGAAAGCCGGGTTCCGTCACATGTGATGGTTACTTGAGAAGACAAACGCCAGAACTCGGAATGTCCCCCAGTTCATTCTTCTTCCCTCAGCCTTATATGCTGAGCATGGCATCATATCGTATGGAATATCCTCTTGGTCAGTTGGGGTCAGCTGTCCCAGCTATGTACCCTCCCAACTTCTTATGCAACCCCCAGCCTGCTCGCTGGTGGGGGTGGCTGAGAGGCAGCAAAGGCCTTGACTGTGTCTAAGAGCTGCTCAGTGGTAACTAAAACATCCCTATGTTACCAACAGTGTTTCCAGCGCAATCCAAACCATAGACCCATACCAGAAGAAAATTAACTCGATTCTAGCCAAAACCAGCACACCTGGCCGCTGGGATTAATGCTGAATGTCTTTCTAGGTCATCGCTTCAGATCGATGTTAATTCCTGGCATTACAGGGCACTGTAAAGTCAAAGTGCTCGTCCTCGTTTTGTGGTTCTCCGTGTTGTAGCTGCAATGCTCTGGTGGTGGGAATAGTCTAAGCCTTTTGTAAGTGGGGTGATGTGACAAGGGTTAATGTGCTCAAAAGCTTGTCTGTCCCCCCCACCCTACATCCCAGATGATTTAATGTCTGCTAGCGTTGCCCCATCTATACAACACCTAGCAGTGCTCCAAGCCACCTGCAGCATGCTACTTGCTCAGAAAACATTGCTCCCATAAGTTTCCTTCTCCTGGGCTGTGGAAGAAAGCAAGATATGGCAGAGCTGGGTATCAGGAGTAAGGAGTCACATGCCTGTTCTTGACCCTGGTTCCTTGTGGCAGAGACCTCAGGGCAGTGTGTTTTTAGCGATGCAACAAAGAGAGGAAGAGCAGGAAGAGGAAAGATGGGTGACCAGAGGGAGCACCCAATGTCATGGGGCCCAGTCCCTGGACCTCAACTGAGAATGCTTTTTCCACAGACATTCATTGGTGTAAGTTCAAGGGAGTCCTGACGGCTGGCTGGTTAAGACACAACCTAAAAGCCTTGCTGAGGATTAGCTACAGTGGAAGCAAAGATGGAGCCCAGACCTCCAAAATCCCATAGCTGTGATGCAGTCCTTGGAGCTGGTTTGCATTTGAAGAAAGGATTTAAATGATGGATTGAGGTTACTGAGGGGGGCTGGGCCCATCGATCTATGAGCCATGCTGCCTGATGCGCCAAGTGGATTGTATCTGACAGGCCTCATCAGCCTACATTCTACTTTTTGTGGGTGTAGATCAGCAAATGGAGAGCATTGCCTTTCACCTGACATGGCTCTCAGCTTTGAAATCCAGTGTGGGAGAGAGATTTACTTTAAGAATAGAAAATTGTGTTTTACTGTTTTACAAGGCTGATTCTGTTTATAGGCACTTCTTGTTCTTCTCAACTCAGTGAAACAGATTTTCATCTGGAGTAAATAATGCAACTGTTCCCTCCGGTGGATCTGCAATGATTCACATCAGCTTGGGTTTGGTTCCACTAACCTTAACTCCTTGACGTAATGAACTAACATAATTGCCTTCTTATATCCATGTTTCACATCTTTGAGACTACTGTGATGATTTTATATAATCTGTGATAAATTCAACCCTGATAAAACATCTTTAAGGTCACCCTGCTTCTGTTAGGGATGGAGATGCTTCTTTGATCCTCATGATTTGTCAAGTATGATTTTCATATTCCCCAAACTGTCTGAGTGCATAAGGTTTTTAGTAGCACAGTGGGTACCTGGCATCTCTTTGCTCTAGGAGTCCTGATGCCTGTGGTAGTTTAGTGTGATGCCCAGGCTTTAGCACCATGACTCCAGTGAGAACCCCTAGGGAGGGCTGTGGTGATGGCTTTGTGGCTGAGCCACACTGGAGACAGCTAGGTAGAAGGCAGTTTGGAAAAAGCCTCAGCACCAGCACCTTTTCCTTTAGCGTAACACTTTGGTGCTGTGGTTAAACTGCAAGGATTTCGGGACAGGGGTTATACAGAAATGTGGACATTCATCCAGCACTGATCATAGTAAGACAGAGAGCTCAGAGAGGGGTATGGGGAAACTCAGTGTCTTCTGGATGCAGCCTGTACAGCAGCTAAACTGCATTGATCAGTTCACTTTTCTTGAGTGTCCTGAGGCATTAGACAAGAAGAGATACGAAAGAAAGAGGGAGCAAACTGACATTATGGCAAAGGATACTTTATTGCCCTATCATCCAGTTCCTGCATCCACCTCACGGTCTAGTTGTTCATCACACAGCCCTTTAGGCTCTCTCTTGCCACATCCTAGCATGATGGCTTTGTTGAACAGTGTGGATGTACAATGAATCCTTCCATGGCTGCTGCAGCGGTTCTGACCAAGGACCCATGCCATGGCCCTCTCACCCCCAGAAAAGGTGGGCCAGGGAGAGGCAAAGAGACCCACTAAATTAAGTCTTTGATGCACTTGAGGGCTCTCTTCTCTGAACATCCTCCCTTCACTGAGGAAGGCGAAGTGGTCTGATGATGGATTTCGTGGTCTGATGATGGATTTCGTGGACTGGGACACCAGAGAGCAACAGCTATTTGAGTACAGAGGTGTGCTTTATGGAGAGATCATGTTTTTGTTTAAGCTTGCTTGGATGTTGAGATGACAGCTGTGTGGAGATTGCGTGGACAAATGAAGTGAGAGCTAATGCTCAGCAAGAGGAATGCAAGCTTCCCAGGGGGTATGGATTTGCAGTACAACACAAAATCAGATTTCAGAGATCAGCCATGCTGAAAAGGTATTGACTGAAGATAAAATGCAAGTACTTACCTCCTCATTTTCTGCAGTGCTTTATTGCTCACTTTTGTTTGGTTTTGCACTAAGTAAAGGGATCTTTGTTTTCTCTCTCAGGAAGGGCAACCCTGTGCAGTCCCACAGAGCTCATCATTCTTTCACCGTATTGAAAAGGCTGAATTACCAAGGAGGAGGAAAGGCTTCATTTTCCCAGTACACCAACAAATAGAATTTTTCGTGATTTGGTCATATCTGCTGTAGACTAATGTGACCCCCTTAACCTCTTGAGGATTTTTAGTCTCATTTCCCATTATGGGGTGAGAGAAGAAATGAGGATGAGGAAATGACATGACTGAGTGCTGCCAGCTGTGCTGTCCCTGCTAGTGTAGGGGGATTGTCTGGTCCTTCACCCACAATCCTGACCATGGATAAGTGTTGTAAAGGAAGCTGTGCAAGTGCAGGCTGTTCTGTGCCATGAGGTCCTAAATGTTGGAGTTGGTGTAATTTAAAATCCAAAGATCAGAAATTTTCCAGAGGGCACTAGGCTGATCTGCTGAGGACTGTTTCCTACGCCACAGGCACTACTGCCATGTGTTTGTTGAGTGTGGCTGCTAGCCATGAACCACCAAGCTGGCAGAAGGTGCACTGCTGCAGATACAGAAATGAGGGGATGTAGACTGAGAAGGGATTGCGGAATTTGGGTTTTCGGGGTTTTAGCTCTTCGGTAATACTCAGGTGTGTGAAAACCAGAAAGTTTTTGAGATCTTATATGGTTCCGTCACAATTTAGCTGAAAATGAAGAAAACAAACTGTCTGGGTGGGGTGAGCAGATAGATCTTGTGGCCCTATGCTGCTGGTTTTCATGCATTCAGGAGCAAGAGTCACTGTGGTTAAATGCCTTTCTGCAAGCTATGTGGTCCCAGTTCACCTCCTTGTGATTAATGTCTCCTTTCCAAACACTCCTGGGGTTGAATGGACAGGGAAATTGAGGTTGTCCCCATTGGTCAGGGTGGATGGACAGAACAGACTAAGGATGTCCTGTACCCCTGTTGTGAAAACATAAATTGATTCCTCATGCTTTCGGCAGGCACCTTGCACTGCCAATAACTTCCCTTTGTAAAACACTGGGGGAATGCTGGCTGGTTGCCGCTTCCTACAGGCTGTGAAATCAAACTGGCTTCTCTGTAGAGGAAAGCAAAGATATGGGCACAGGTGTTCAGGTGGCTGCAACCTGCTCCTCGCCTCTTTCAAGGCCTGTGGGTGAGAAACACACCAAAAAGAGGGCAGAAATCCAGAGCTTCTGAAGCAGCTACAAAGGAAATTCTCTCTCTCTCTCTCTGTGTACATTTATCTTTCTGCATATCTGTTTCCCTGGATTTGTCCTTCTTTTTCTGTGTTCAGAGCTGGTTGACTAACTTATAAAAAGACTGCATAAATTATTTGCCAAACAAAAATTACAAGTTATTTATCTAGCCAATGTAATTTTTCTCCTTGTTAACCTAGCCAAATTGCTGGGAAATGGATTTCCCATGAAATTAGTCATCTACCAACAGTCTAAGTGCTGGGGGGACACTACCTGTCAGTGCCAGCAGGCAAGAACAGTGAGGGGGTGTATGATGATGGGCCTAATAAGTCGTTCTCTCACTATTATGTTTCCTGATCTTTTTAATGATTTCTTTATTTATTTAGCATATAATGCTAAGGTTCCAGGTGTATATAAATGAATACTTGGAAAAAATATATTAAGATGTAGCAATCTGCCTAGAGAAACTGTGGAGGGGTTGCATCTATAACGAAATCTAACATGTTGGGCAGACCTCTGCCTGCTAGAAGTGTGTGGCATCATTTACCACAGTGTCACACAAATATGGCTGTTCCTAGTATTGCAATAGCTTATACTGCACAGGGGATCTGTAAATCCCAAAAGGCCTTGGAAGGTGAGATCTGGTGGTAGCATTTCTGTCTGGGAGATGGCGAAGTGGTAGCTGACACTGGTATCAGCAGCATCCGGCCACTCGTGACGAAGCTGAGGATTTGCTCTAGGTCTTTTTCCCTCTCCCCTGGGCTATTTGCTTTCCTTCCTCAGGGAGACAAATCATGTTACAGGGCACAGCCTCGCTTTTTGTAGAGAGGTAGGTCTCTATGGCTGTCTGGACCATGAGATCTCTGGTGTTGAGGGTTGCTTTGCAGTAAAAACTATAAGATGTTCTGGGCATCCTACAAGAGTGGCCATCCTCGACATGCTCATCTGGGAAATCCAAGACCATGCCTACATTTCTCCATTTGTTGATCCTCTTTAAATCCTGCTGGAGCTGACAGGAAAAGAGGGTCATGACTCTATTTCCCTTGCAGCTGAAGGAAGGCTCCTGCTGACCCCGGTAATTGTGGATCAGATACTTTGTTCTGTCCCTGCAATCAATCTGCTTTTCTGCAAATAGAAAGCACCAAGCACCTCAGAAAATCCTATCCCCACTCTTGACAGCCGGGGTCATGCAGGACTCATTAAAGAAAGTAAATAAAGGATGTGGGCAGGCCTGGCAGGGACAGCTTTCTTGTGGTGCCAGCAGGCTCTCTGCCAGGTAAAGCTGAACTCCCAGTGAGAGCTGCTGAGAGCACCTTTGGGATGTGTACAGAAGAGTTCTGTGGTGAGATGAAATATTTAAAACCGCTTTGGGTTGAAGCGAGGTGGGAGAGCAGCAGCCTCTTTAATCTGTGCACAGTTTTAAGACTCTATGTGAATCATTGATGAGGAGGGCAGAGTGTTTCTAAAGCTCCGGCAGGTCATTAAACCTGGTGATGGACTCATTAAACAGAGAGCTGTATGAAAGCCCTGGACAAAAGTACTGGAGTATTTCACATGCGTTGCCCTGTGGAGAGCCAGCACTATTTACCTGTGACTTTCAGGGTATGGTTGCAGTATTTATTAATAATGGCAAATGTCTTAGGCCAGTGGTTCTCGTTGCATAAGACAAAATGTGTGAGAAAATCTCTTTGACCCGTCAGGAATTCAGGACTTAGGATGTTTCTAACCATCTGAGTGTATTGCACATAGGGGTTGGGTAAATCGCCACTGACAACCCTTAACTGGGATGGAGAAGGTGGGGGAGTGTTGCAATGTTAGTGTTTCCATGGCTTCAGTGGAAGAGAAGTAGAAAATGTCACTTTGCCAAGAGACATCCTCAAACCCATGTGTGTTCACAGCTTCTGCTGGCCTCAGTGACCACACCATAGTGCTGTTTGACCTCTACTGTACCTGCTGTTCTGTGCCTTAGGCTTTTTCTGACCCACCTGCAAAGATTGTACATGCTGTTCAACGGGCTGGATAATTTTCCAGCCGTTGCAAAGACAAATGTGGTGTCAGATGATCCCTTCAGCTGGTTTAAATTTTGTTCTTTTCCAAGATAATTTTGCTTTTCAGTAAAACTGAGCACAATATAACTGTGCTTAAGTGCTGCTCATAGATCTGAGTAAGCTGGCCTTATTGCTTACAGCCCCTATGCTTCATCTCTGATTGTTAATTACACAGACCTAGATACTTGGGTGGTGTAAACTGGCATTACCCTCCTGGCTTCAGATAGATGTACAGGGTTTGAACAATTATTCCCTGACTGTCTTGCATTTATGTAGCTGTGTTCCAAAGCACTGTGCAAACGTCATGCAGAGGAGATGATATCTGCCTTCCTCAGGGAGCTGGGCAGTGTCCCTCAGCTGGCAAGCAAACACAAAATGCCCTTTTCTGCAGAAAGGCCACAGCTGTCTGCCCTTGCTTCCCTCGTCCTCAGGACAGAGTGGGAACAGCTGCAAAGGAAAAAGTCCCCCAAATCTGCAAGGTGATAGAGAAGCAAAAGCTTAGCAATGGGGAGGATGCTTCTGCGTTGAGATCTTTGAGCTCTTCTGTCCTTCTGTTTCTTGCTTGGAGTGAGAGTGAAAGAAGCTGGAGACAACTTAAAGGAAGGGCTTGTATCAGCATGGCAGAGGTGTGGAGATTTCTCGCTCAGATGCTGGGCTCCTGGCTCAGGTAAGTCTGTGTGTTGCTTGAAATCATAGGGGATGATGAGGTCGTGAAAAAGCCCCATCCACCTTTCTAAGCATGGTAGCTGCATGTTGATGTTCATGCTTTCTGTTTAAACTTTTGTTGGGACAGCTTACTTCCACAATGCAATTACTTCTAGCAGAGTAGAGAGCTGCTTACTAATTACTATTGCTTAGGAATCCAGATGAGGAAGTGCAGGATAATTAAGTATGAGATTTCCCTTCTGCTGCTCCCTTTGATACAAAAAGGTATCAAAGATGCTCTAGTTTTGTCCTCAAGTAAAGAGTAATTGAGTTGTTCCTCTTGCTTTTTTTCGCTTACTGCTTGAAACAAATGATCTCTCTCTCGAATGATACATTTCCAGAAATCCTGTAAGCAGTGTGCTCAGTGGAGGTGGGGAGAGGGATGTGGGTGAGGGCTTGGGAATGCACAACTGGGAAGAGGGAGTGCAGTGGGAAAGAACAAATGAATTCTGACACTGTAAATGAAGATTAAGCATTGAAGAGAGTGTAGCTTCAGCTGGCAGCCATTGCATGAACAGCTTGGATATTTCAATAATCAGTTTAAAGTTGAGTTTATCAGGCATGCAAAAAGCTCAGCTCTTCAAGGTGAGTGGTGGTAGCTTAAAGCCATTGAAAGTCAAGAGAGATTATGATGGTGTGGTGTAAAAATGCGTTAATGAGACTTCTTCCATCCTTTGGAGGAAGAGACAGAGCTGGCATAGTCAGGACCAGATTTCTGTTGCTCATGATCCTAACCTCCTGCTCAGCTAGGAGTGGAGGAAGCTGTTACTTATCCTCTGCAGAAAGCTCAGTCACTAGCTGAGGCTGAACCACCTCTGGTCTTTCCTGTCTGCAGCTCTCCAGCTGCATGAAAGCCTCTGTTTTCTTTTTCCCTCTGGCTGAACAAAGTGGCCTGCAGTGGACAGACACAGCAGCATGAGCCTGTTCTGGTCATCCCTGCCCAGATGTGCTTTGAGTGGTGCATACCACTTCCTCTGAAGTCAGGGGGGCTGTGGGCAGTGACCTGTGTGGTGGCTCTGGTCACCTGGATAGACTTTCATCAGATGTAAATCTGTACAAGCTTCTTGCCTCATTGGAGCTGGAATAATTTATAGTGCGTTTTGCAGTATTTCTCCTTGGGCAAGTCAGAAGGCAATTGCCTGAAGAACTGACTCCCTTAGGAGTCTCTGCCTGGGGATACCTAGTGGCCAGGCTGTGTTGTCTGTGGTAGTTAGAGGCAGCAACTCTGTTAGACGCTGTGCTAAGAAATTACTCTTTATATCCCACTTAAGCAAAAACATCTTGTAAGAACTGTTTGTTCCATTTTGGGGCTCTGTTGTGTGTGATCCTGCTCTGATTTTCAGCCCTCACGCTGGAAAGGATTTTGTGTCCACTGATTTCTCCAGAATGCAGCCAGTCTTTGACTGTGCTTTTAGGCATCTAGCAAAGGGCAGCCAGGTCCTGACGGCTGCCAGCTGTCCCACAAGTGATTACTGCAGCTGCTCCCCGTTTCACCACATGGGGAGGTTGAGACTTGACCCAGAGGCAGAACTGGTGTTTGCAGATCCAAACCTCTGCTCTGGCTGGATGTCGTAACAGACAGAAGGTTTTCTTCTGTGTTCATGCTTGCCTTTTTTCTCCGTACCAGAGAATAGTCTGATCCTTCTGCTAGGCAGGTAAAGGTGCATTCAAAGGACACCTCCAGCTGACAAGGGAGTGAACAGCCAGCCAATCTCCATTCCTATTGCTTCACTAGAAAAGAAAAATGTCTGTTGTTTTTTCCCCTTTGGAAGCAATTTGGTGCAATTGCTTCACTCCACAGTCTGCTGTGCCTTCTTGTCCTATTTCTTTCAGCAGATCAGCATAACTGTCTGAGCTTTTCAAATGCGGAAGGATAGCAGAATATAGAGACAAGTGGGAGGGAAGTTCAGGAAAAAAAACCGTCGCAAAAGAAGCTACCACTTTTCCCCGAATCTAAAGGGCTGGAAGAAGATGTTTTGGAATGGATGAAAATGCTGAATAGCGTTTAGATGGCTAGAGGATAAGGAAGAATGCATGAGCACATGCAGAATGCGTGCTGGGGAATGGCCTACAAAGCAGGCCACAAAAGGTTGCTGAGAGCAGTAACATAAAATTAAGAAAAGAGAGAACTGTAGGCTGGAAAGTATTAAAGTTGTCCTGGTGAGAGATCTTTAACAAGCTGTGGATAATTTCCTCAAGGGAAGTGATAGAGTCTACATTGCTGGGGTTGTTTCAAAAGTAAACTGGATGAAATGGTAAGAAATATGCTCTAAGGACTAATCTTCTGTCAACTTGATGGATTAAAGACCTAACTGGTCCTTTGGTTTCCTTCCATCTTTCATGCTTACTGTTCTGTGAGAGCAGCTTCTAGTCATTAGGAATAAGACTAGGTGAAAGGAGTAGTGTTACTGGAAATTCTCTTTTACTATCAGTGATTTGGTCGTCTTCCAGACTTCTTGGCCATGTGAAAGCTTTGCTTCCCCCTGTATTTTCCATCTACCAAGTTTCCTGTGCTGCTCAACTTCCCAAATGTCACAGCTAGGAATCAGGAACATGATCATGGAAAGAAGACGGGCCGGATGGCTCTGTTTTAGTATTTTTTGTGTCTTGAAATACTTTCCATGCATCATAGGAAACCTCAGGATGTGCCAGATACGCAAGAGACCAGAAGCTGCCTTGCACTGAGACAACATCAAGGTGGTTGAAAGCAAGATGCAAATACTGCTGGGTCTGGCAGCTGTCTCATTTTATCCTAATAACAATGAAGGATATATGGTTCTTTTCTTCCCAATCTCCTTGACAGTTTACTCTTCCCTTTTGCTCTTTCTGTACCATTTAAGATACATGGATCATTGCTGCACCTACTGTGCTGCTATACTCAGGATTTCAAGTGCTGAGAAAAATCATCTTATTGTAGTTTCCTTGTTGTTCTTTTCCCTTTGTACACCTGCTGGTAAAGCAGCCTGGCAATAGACAAAACTTTAAATACGTTACACGTGCATTTGCATTTGAAGAAGGAAATAAAATATGTATGATTCATCCTATTTCAGACTTTCAGACAGTTTCCAAATTACCTTCCTGCAATCAAAATTTGACTTCTTAAAACAATTTAAATCACTGCAGGTGGCTTTTTTCCAGGTATAAATGGTGGACTTTTCAGGGCATTCAGTAAAAGTTTCCTCAATTGATAGAGGTGATTTATGGATTTAATGGTATCTTTTCCAAGTCTTCAGGTCTGGTTCCTGTGAACTTCTGAGTATCATCAGTCCCTCTAAACTTAGGTGGGGTTACATAGGCTGAGCCTTGGTTGGAATTGGTCCCAGTATTTTCTGTGTGCCTAACTCAGATCAGCCCTTATCTTTTTCTGATCTGATTTTCAATGGCTTCTCTTCTCTTCTCAAACTTCTTACAGGTGTCTGTTCCTTTGGAGCATCTTAGCAGATTGCATTTACTGCTTTTAACTTGGACAGGACAACCTTGGCAAATGCCTCTTGAAGTTGCTGGTTTTATGACTCCCCTTACGTTTTACCTTTCATTATTTCAGTGCTTACATGTTCCGTTCAGTATTACCTAGTTGTGAAATTACCAGGAGGAAACGGCAGTGGAGTAGGACCACTGATCGTCTGTCTATAGCTCAGGCCAAACTAAGTTCATTGGCATATAGAGCACAAACCTTACGCTGAAAGATTTCTGCAGACCACGTCCTTAGCTTGTTCAATGCAACACAGGATTTATGCATGTAGAGGAAGGGATGAGAATGAACATGTGAAGACTAGTGAAGGTCTTGGAGTCCTTTGAAAGAAGCAGTAGTGGGGTTTTTAGCCAGAGAAGATGTGATGGAGGGAGATGAAACTGGCAAATCGGTGATCTGTTAATATGAAATGCTGGCAGATTAGAAAAATAACAATGTCTTCTGGAAAAACAATGAACTAGAGTCACTTGGATGGAATTGGTAGTCCTAGCTGCAGCTAGGACTGCAGATAATCTGTGGGCAGCAATTCCAGGTTTTGTCTCCAAGTAATCAGGAGGGAAATTGAAAAAACTGGTCCTTCCTGGTGAGAAATGAAAAAATTATTTTAATAAATCTGGAAAGGTTTTGAACACCCAGTTATTCAGTGTCCATATGCAGTGTTTTCTGCAGCTGCTAAAACTGAGGAAAAAAGTCGGAAGGCTTCCAACAGATATTCTTGACAATTAAAAGGGAAATATCCACTGTGCTGTGTCTGTTTCCCTTGGCCACTTCCCGTTAATAAATGCCCTTAGAACAGCAGCTCTGCTATTGAGCCAAAGCAAACTCTGCACCACGTTGGTTAGTTACGTGTGCCCTGCAGACAGAGAACAAAAGTGCTAATGCATGATTTATGTATCAAACCAGCACACAATGCGCCTGTGAATAAAGCCTGCACCTCCAGAGGCTGAAGAGTTTCTCACCCTGACTCTTCTGCTTTACTGAAGTTGTTCTGGCAGTTCCTTCCCCCACCTTTGGAGGTGAAAGCATCCCCTGTGCTGCTCTAGCATAGGGAGGAAAACTCTCTGCACTCAGCCACTGTACAACAACCAGGATGCAACATTATTGAATGTACCTGCTGAA
>NW_010412240.1:110206-114485 GCF_000710305.1 Buceros rhinoceros silvestris
GGGGATGTAGGGAGGTAACAGAACGGGTCTCTCTAGGCAGGTTTATTGCAGTTATTTTCTCAATGCAGTGAATGTATCAATTTTGGGTTGTGGTTGTTTTTTGGGGAGGATTCTTTTTTGGGATTTTTTTGTTTGTTTGTTTGTTTAGAACCTTATAGCAGGTTTGTGATTCTCCCTTTTGCATTCTGCTAAGGTCTGACTAAGTGGGAACGGGAACATGTAAAGAGACTAAATCAGAACTGTAAGCCTACGAGGAGAGGGACAGTGACTTGAAGTCAGATGATTTTCATAGAATCATATAGTGGATTAAGTTGGAAGGGTCCTTAAAGATCATCTAGTCCACCCTGAACCCCACTGCCACGGGCAGGGACATCTTCCGCTAGAACAGCTTGTTTCCTCATCCACCCTGGCCTTGAATGCTTCCAGGGAATGGGCATCCACAACATCTCTGGGCAGCCTGTTCCAGTGTCTCATCTCACAGTAAATAATTTCTTCCTTATACCTAATCTAAATCTACCCTCTTTTGGTTTGAAACCATTACCCCTCATCCAATCGCTACCTTCCTTGATAGAGTCCTTCCTCGGCTTTCCTGCAGGCCCCCTTTAAGTACTGGAAGGCCACTTACTATAAGGTTTCCCCCTGGCTTTTGTATTTTGGTGCTCTCAGCAGCAGCCAAAGGCTGGTCATTGTAGCCTGGAGCGCTGTTTTGAGCTTGTCTATAGCTTTTGGGTCTGTGTGCAGGTACTGTCTCTTGAAAATGCTTCTGGGATGTGGCCAGCTATAGACTGTGTCTTCAAGCTGTGTAGGTTTGTGGTGCAGGGGCAATAGTACGTGAGACACAAGTAAATGGTATGACTACCGTGTGGATAACGGCTGTTTACGAACAATTCCTATTCTCTGGCTACTGTCTGGCACACACAACAGCCAGACTGCCCTATAAGGAAATTCAAAGGACTTCTGGATATGGCGACATTCACTTGCTCTGAACTTTTTGTAGAAGGCACATTACCTGCAGGGGTATGTCATTTTCCACAGATTCTTGCTTTTTAGAGTGTTATTCCTGTTGTTGATTCATAGGTGTGGGCTTAGGAAAGCCATGTATAACCCAGCAGATGATTGTCACCTTTATCTTGCTGGAAAGGTGTAGCAACAGGATTAAAGTCAGGAATGATCTTCTCTATTGATTTAACATAACTTTTGCTCAGCAGAGAGCACAGTTAAAAGCAGGTACACAGCTCTTCCCAGCTGTGCGGTCCCACCATCCTGTAACATGGGTCAAAGTGAATAGGAATATCAATCCTAGCTGTCAGAGTGCTTTATCTTTTGAACCTATGCCATGTTTTTAAAAGTGTGAAGGCTGTTTTTCAGCATCTCTGGTACTGTGTTGGCTTAGTTGGAAATCCTGGCTTTGCAATTTAGCCCATCTGTAAATGGAGAGATTGCAGGAGAAGGGAATAGCTTCAAAACATCTTCCTCTTTTTGTGGTATGAAGACATTCTTTGCTGTGCTCACTTACTACGCGGGGTTAAGTGACGGATTTGTTCCCAGCTGAGCTGAATGGGACAGCAATGTGCAGATCTTCTTGGTATCAGTCAGTGCTGGGATGTTATGTTCCAAAGCTCCCCAGTTTGATTTCCTAATGCCTTTACATGTCTATCCCTGCAAAAGAGCTGTGTGTTTGAAACCGGCATGGTGCTTTTCATGACCTTACGTGTGCCTAGTAAAACAAAAAAACGCCCTGTGGAAAATCAATTTTTTTTTCCCTTGCAGGTCTTGAGTGATTTGTAAGATATAATAAGATGAGCAATCTGGTTCTGGCAGTGGAAAAGAACAGATGCTAAGCTATAATTTCCATTACTAGAAAATGCTGTGGAGTCACTTCGTGTTGCAGAAAGAATAATCTGTGTTATTAATAAAGGACAGTTAAAATTTGGAGTCCTGAGAACACATACTTCATCTAGTTCCTGCCATATGGAGGTCAGTAGGCAAAGATGCACCCTGGTCAGCCAGGAGAGAGATGACAAGATCTTGGAGTGTAAGAGGTTGTTTGTACCTTGACTGAGCAGTGGAAACTATTGGGTAACACATCCTATAACACCAAGGGGTTGTGTTCCTGACTGTAGGAACTCTTGTTTGTGTTATTCTGCAGGTCCAGCCTTCATGGAAGATGGCAAAGGAAAGCTGGCAGTGCCCATTTGCACAGAGCTGATAGCTGTGAGTCCCTGACCAGGGTCCTTTGCATCCTTCTCAGCTGAACAGATTCAAAGAATTGGCCGAAAATAAAAAAGAAAGTGCCAAAATTTGCCAGTGTGAATATGTTCCTTCTCTTATCTCCAGAAATATACTGAGTTTGCCACCAACACCTCCTTGTCAAGGTCAGACACCAGCTTCTGGAACAATACACCACCCCTGCCTGCTTTTCCTGTGCATACAGATGTGCATCACTTTTAAAGCAGGTGTTGGCTGGTGTAGAGTCACAGGGGTAAATTTACACCCGAATTTATTACACTTTTATGTCCCTGGGCAAGCAAGCCCTAACTCATCTAAACAGTCTTCCACTTGTTCCCTATTCTGGCCAGCTCTCTCATCTCCTTATTAGAATTGTGTTAAGTACTGGGTCACAGTGAGCCTTTTATTCTGGAGGCCGTGGCAGAGATAATATTGCATTCTCAGCATCATCAGATTTGTTCTTCTCCATTAACTGATGGGTTTATGCTTTTCTTTGCTCTCCTCTTACTTTTAATGTATTTATAGAGTCTTCTTTTTGCCTTTATGTCCTTGTTAGTTGTAATTCATCTTATGCCTTGGCCTTTCTGATTTATCTTTTATGCTTATGCTCTTCCTTTATACTCCTTCTTAGTCTCCTATCCTTGTTCCCACTTTCTATACAGCTGCTTTTTGATTGTTTGGTTTTAAAGTGCACCTACGTAATCATATTGGTTTCAAGCTTGGTTCACTGTCTTTCCTCTGTTCTGGGATACGCTGCTCTTCTGCTTTTGATGCAATCCCTTTCAGTACTACCAGATCCCCATTCCTCTCTACCGTTGATTATCTTCCCAAGAGAAGGTACCTCTCAGGTCTGAATGTGGTGAAGTCTGCTGGGTTTTTTCCCTCTTTTTTGAAGCCCATTGCCCTCATTCTCCTGGTCTCTTATCCCTTCCTCGGCTTATGATCACTTCCACTTCTCAGTCCTTAACAGTTTCTCTTTAGTGAATAAAATTAAAATACCCACTTACTTCCACTAGTTTTCTTCACCTATTAAAACACAGACTTGTCACCATCGCAGAGAACTTAGACTCTCTGTGTCCTACTGTTCTGTTTCAAGTAACCAAAATCGTCCAAGAAATGTGATATTTCTGCTATTTACCCAGGAAAGACTCACCCACACGCTGCTCTTTGTACCATTTCCTCCTCCCCACTTTCCCTAGAGCAGGATATCTGGAATAGGGCCTGTCATTTCTCCTGTTTCTGAGCTTCAAGCAAGCACTGATATCATGGAATGCAATATTCCCATTTTTATGTTGTTATTACTCTGAATACATGTTATATGTAGCTTTCCCTGTATTTTTTTCCGTGTGGCTTCACCATGTAAGTGAAAGCAGAATAGGATCCTTTATAATTTATTCCAAAAATTGCTTTTTCCTCCAGTAAGCTTTGAGCTCCTGTGAGACACCTCTACTCATTATTGGAATCCAATACAAAAGCTGGTAAACCAGTGCTGGTCTATTACAGCTTTGCTTTGAATGCTGTCTTCCCCTCTCCTTAATGTGCTCCGTCGAAGGATGTATTTACTATGCAATTTGAGACTTCTGATACTACTAACAAGTGATAGGATGAAATGGCCTCAAGTTGTGTCAGTGGTGGTTTAGATTTGACATTGGAAAATATTTCTTCACCAAGATGGTTGTCAAACACTGGAACAGAACGCCTAGGGAAGTGGTGGAGTCACCGCCCCTGGAGGCATTTGAAAGATGTGTAGATGTGGTGCTTGGGGACACGGGTTAGTGGTGGACTTGGCTGTGCTACATTTACAGCTGGAGTCAATAGTCTTAAAGATCTTTTCCAACCTAAATGATTCTATGATTCTACTTGTTTCTCTAAAGCAGAGCTATCTGGTCAGATAACTCTGGGAATCAAGAGACTACATCAATTCTCATTTGTCTCTTCCCCTCTCGGTGCCTGCAGTTAGGCTGCTCCTAGCTTTCTGTGAAAATAGTTGGTCTCTTTCCCAGAGAAGGTGTATTTGCAACTTCGGCTGGTCTCAGGTGAAGACTGGTGC
>NW_010412240.1:114623-116485 GCF_000710305.1 Buceros rhinoceros silvestris
AATAGATAAAGGTGGATGTGAAAGAATACAAGCGTTTTCAGTAAACTGATGAATAGTTAAATGAAGAAAACAATACAAATGCAGAACATTAATAACTTTTATCGCACTTACAACCCTCTGCACTATTTGATATAGCTGTAAGTGCTATCCACCAGCACAGGAACTATTAGCTGGGTATTTACATGTATAAGACCCAGGAGTGTTCGTGTAACATCTGGAATTTTTACCACTAGAGCAGAAACATCTGCCATTCCCTCTTTCTTTCGTAGCAACAATTAGTGATTATTCTGGACCAGTGACAAAGGGTGGCATGATGTGCACCTTATTAATGAGGACAAATGTATTAAAATAGGAGATACGAGATGCTTAAAAGCCACCTATCACCCTGTGCTTAGGGCTCAATGCTGGTGTGGTACTTCGTTTTTTAGTGAGTGAAATAATTTTCAAGATGTTTCTAGTGATAGGAAGGAATTCACAACATAGTTCAGACTCAGGTCTGGAAGGTTTACATTCTGAGTTTCCTCTTTTCTGGTTCTCCTCCAAAGTTGTTTCAACCTGTAAGTCATTTGCAAGAGAATTGGGGGGTGGTGGCCGGGGGCAAAGTTTTTCCAGTCTCTGCTCCCAACTAACAGAATTCGCAGATCTGCTGGTTAATAAAAATTTTAAAAAATATTATATTTCTAGGTATTCAAACATTTTGCATATTTCATAATCTTAAGCACAGTATAAAGCCATAAACATGCACAGTTCTAGTGCTGCTTATTACAGTGCTTTTAAAGCAGCATAACATTTAATTCTGTGTTTTGCTCGTTTTGGGCAATTTCAAACAGAATCCTCTTTCATAGGTTGTGTGCTATGCTTTCTTACTATCTAATTGTGACTCATAAAGCATCCAGAATGGGCTGCTTATGTAAGTGGTTTCGCTTTTGTTCCATTTGGCAAAAATAAAACAAAACCATAGAAGCACCGAGAATCTTTAAATTAGGAATTTTAACAGGTTCAAAAGTCAGAGTAACTAGAAAGTTGGGGTGCCTTAACTGTGTTTGATCCCATTACTTTTGAAAGCCACCTTTTTTTTTTTTAGTTAAGCTCTAAGTATTAACTCATTAGATGCTGCTGCAGTCTTACTGACTTAGGATGGCTTCCAAAAGGTTGTTTGCCTCAAGAGAGAAAGAAATGCTTCCCTCATATAAAGCTTAGCAGATCATTTGCCATTTGTGTAGGTTGATTGATTCAGCTAGCACCGATCACAGAAGGGCAAATGATTTGACCATCAGTTAGGATAAGAGTGGTAGGTCCAAGTTTCTACTCTGCTCCAGAGATAATCCCTTACCAAAATCCAGGGGTGTTCAGTAGCATGACTCTGAAGAGGGGTAGAAATGGCAAGTGTTTGATTTGGATACCAGAGTCTCTGACTTGTTAAAGGTGTATGTAAATACCTCTTTCTTGTGTTTGGCAGCTGGAAACTTAAAGGTTCTTTAGTAATAAATAGCTGGGACAGAGCTAGTCTACAGAAGTAAACTCAGGGGGAGGTACAGCCTATCAGGTGACTTAATAAAATAGCCTCCTAAACTCACATGAATGCCCTCATTCAGAAATGAAGTGGCCTTAGATTAGAGAAATAAGTGGCAGGACTTGAAAAACTTCCAGAACAATGATGTTCATCTGGGAGTTTAAAGAATCTTACTTTATGTGTGCTGCCTCCATGACACTTGCTGATTCACCTCATCTTTTCTGAGCATTCCCATGATGAAATGGGCCACAGTTAAGTCTCCTGCTCAATTATCTGAGCATAATCCTAAGGCTGAGGTTTCCTCTGTAAACACTGCTGTCAATATTTCCCATCTCTGGCAGCATTCCTG
>NW_010412240.1:116606-137749 GCF_000710305.1 Buceros rhinoceros silvestris
CTGCCTGAAGTCTCATTCCCTCTAGCTGTGCCACGAGAAGAAGAATTCTTCGTATCTCACCATATCTGTATATCTCTGCCACGTTGATTTATTTTGAGCCTTGTGCCCTGCCTCAACGGGACATCCCAGTCACACCTAGGCTGGGAAGTGCAGCAGCGGGTTGCATGGGTGTTGTACTGAAGTGCAAGGCTTGTGTACTGACCTGTTGTTTCCAGGGGGAAATTTAATGGTGAATCAGCCTTCATATTGCCTGTTGCACACCAGGTAATTTTTAACCTAGATGTGAAAACAAAAGCTGCTTTCACACATGCTCCGAACAAAGCAAGGTCAGCATTCAGCTCTGAAGGAAATGATTTGTAGCATTAACCCAGAATTATGAGGGAGGCTTGTATCATCACGTGAAGTACCAGCCTGCCTTCTACGGGCAGTAAGAGAACAACCAGCTGTCCAGGGATCTTTAACCTCTAGAGCTGACAGCTTGAGGATGAAAACGGAAAAGTCTTCCTGTTAGAGCAGAAGGATCAGAGGAGGCCTGTGTAATTACTAGTCATTAAATAAAGTATGTTCCTACGTCTTCAAGTGCCAAGGCACGTGTATAATTAGTTGATAAACTGCAAATGAGTAATTATCCAGTGGCAAAAACCAGAGGAGCGGATGGATGCTGTTCATCTTCTCTTTCTGCTTGCAGGGAAGAACGCTATGTAAACTGCTTATTTTAGTGCAAAATTGGTTATTTGATGTTAAATGGCACAATGACTATGTGAACTGGCAGGCAGCATTTCACAGTTGGTCCCAGGATTTGCTTTTTTATAAAATGCTGGTGAGATTAATGTAGCTTGGAGATGGTTGTAACTTCAGTTATTTCATGTGGACGATGTTTGCACACAACCTGAGTGATCTGAAACAGAACCTGACAGTTGTTCTGCCCAGGTTGGTTGGCAGCCTGGGGATGTTTGGAGGACTTGGAGATCAGGTCCAGGTCTGCAGGATGGTGGTTGGATTTTCAGGTGTCTTGTGCTGGTGCAGTGCTGATGTGAGGATTGCTCCAGCACGCTGACTTACATCACCTGCAACACGGCTGTGAGGTGTGGAAGTGCAGTAACTGTCCCTGACTGCTGGGGAGGCAATTTATTTGAATCTCTTCTCATTACAGTCTAAACCGTGCTGGATAATCTCACCCTTTCTGTGAGGTAAGACTGTTTCCATGGATGTTTACAGTACCTCAGATATGTCATCAATTAGATGCCTATATGAGCCTCTCATCATCATAACTACTGAATCTCTAAAAATAGTTTCTCTTTAGATGCATCAATGCGTCTGAATTTGGCAATAATGAGAATGAAGCAAATAGAATCGGGCACAAGGCACTGAAACTGGATTTTTTCCAACTAACTCGCCAGTTCAGGAGTTTTGAAATTGAAGGATGTAGGTAGAAAAGTGTTGATTGTCCTGAGTGCTTCCAAACCTCAACAGGTTTCCTAATATAGCTCTGTGCATAATAATCTGAAGCATGCTTACTGTTTTGTGTTCAAGGAGTAGGCTGTCAGATGGAATTATATGTTTGCAGTATGTTAGTCAGCCTTTAGATGTCTCTGCTGCTGAAAATGTGTTGGAAAGGGCATTCTGTGGTTAACAAGAAAAAGAAAGTTAGAGTATAAATTTTGCTGAAACCTCTTAATGGGTGTTTTAAATGGTTTGGAGTTTTTTTGAGAAAATCTCCAATTCCACATACCATGGCAGCTAACAGGGGTGGGTAGTGATGCTTGTAGTTTCCAAATCAGTTCACCCATTCCTTCCTAAAGCAGCTTTTTGGAATTTTGAAGCTTACAATTAAGTCTAAATACAACACTTCAGGTAGAGTCTGTATGGATTTTTAAAGTTTGAACACTGAAAGTGATTCATGATCATAAATTAGCAAAGATGGTTTTTAACATTAGGTTAATTTATGCTGTAGAAGAAATAGCATTGACATGCTGGAAGTGACTTTAGAATTTGCCTCGTTAAGTATATACATAAAAATGATTTCATGTGCATAAGCTTTTCCTCTCAATTAATCCCACAGCATTTTGCAGATTTTTCACTAAAGCCAGTGAAAAGTCAAACATTAAAACGTGCCCTGAGAAGTGCTAAGTTTCAGGAAAATTTGCAGGTTTTTAAACTGAAGGATTGCTCCAGCAATTGTTTCAAAATGAAGTGCTTTTCAATTTCCTGTTTCTCTGGTTTGCATAAAACTATTCCCACCAAAAATACTTCTTTTTCTTCTACAAAATTTTTTTGAGAATCTGTTGTATTTGAATTTTTTCTCCACCCCCCAAACCCCAACTCACCCCTGAGCTGCTGCAAATCTGATAGTGTTGAATAGGGCAGCCGCTGAGCAACAGGTGACTCCATTATACGGGTTTAACTCTGGGAGTCAAGGCTATGAAGAAAGTCAGAATTGGAGGAAACATAGGAGATCTGTCATTCAGAGGGTTAAAATCTGTTTGGAAGAGGAAGGCTTAGGTCCTGTCAGTCAGTCAGCTGCTGTTTTGATTGTCAGGATTAATGATCTTTTAGCTCTTGATCAAAGGGCAATTCATTTCTCCTACTGACTAGTTGGTTCAGAAACCATTAAATTACCTTCAAAATCTCCAGTGTTGCTAGAAGCAGCTATGATTGAAGTTGGTGGATAGTTTCTGGTTGGAGTTGATTAGGCAATTTCTTCATCCCACAACACTTCTAGAAAATGTGGAAGCTTTCTGCTTTGAGAACTTCTGGGATTTTTTGGTGAAGAATGGCCAGAGTGACTGGGTGGAAGGAGGTCTGTGTAATAGGCAGGGAAGAAAATTTCCCCTGCAAAACTTTGCAGATCATGTGACCAGAATCTGTGACGCTTTAGGTCAAAGGCTTCAACTGCCACAAGAAATGCAGCTTCAGTGTCCCCTGTATATGATGTGTTTGTGTGGACATAGTTTCCACATCTCTGCTCCTCAGACTCCTTTCTCTCCTTTGTATGAAGGATTAGGCAATACCTACACTGATTCCTCAGGCCAGTAGTTGAAGTGTTTACCTTCAGGTCCAGGTCTGAAATGGACCCAGAAGAGACTTCAGCACAGATTTCCACGTTGCCTCACTGGTAGATTATGAAGTGTGTTGGGTTACATGCACATCCATGTCTAGATACTAAATGAAAATCCCATCTTTGTCAAGATACGTTTCTTCTGAAAATGAAATGTTTGAATTGACTATTTCTTGTGAAATATGCGGTTTGACTCAAAAAATTGAACCCTGCTTAGCTTGTGAGATCCAATTTGATCCAAGTACATACTGACATGGCCTCAAGCACAATGTACTTTGTGGCAAACTGTCAAGTGTACAAAAGAAAGGGAAATGGAATTAATTTTCTTCTCAGTTGGCTTCCTGGAACACGTCAGCATGTAAAACATAATGTTGTTCATAGTCATTTCTTATCCTCAGGGTGCCCGCTCCTAAATTCTGGAGGCCTTCAAAGACACTGCACACCAGTGTTTGATAAGAGACACCTTCTTAAAATTTTAGCCTGGACTCCTCCTACTTCTCATTTCCATTATCAAGTAAAATAAAAGGGAGGAGGGAAATCCAAGCTCTGAATTCACTGGGACCAGATAGGAGGAAGCTTCATTGCTGAAGCCTTTTGCAACTTTTTGTACTGTGCCCAGTTAGGATGGAGAATATTTGGTCTTACTCAAAAGTAGCTAATTAATTTTTCCTCTATGCTAGCATTCAGCGTGGAAGCAGCCATTTGGCTCCCAGAGAGTAAAGAGAATAGTAGTAAGACTGTAGCACACTGAACAATTCTACAAATTAAGGATTGTTTTCCTGCATGGTACAACATAACATTGTCTACTTTGTAACCACAGCGCTGCAGTGAGAATTGGCTGGCTGTTACTTTCCTGTCTCTTACTCTTAAGCATTTGTTCAGTCCCAAATGTCTCCGTTTATATGGGGAAGTTAGGGATTGTACAAGGGAAGTTTCTAACGAACCTCACTGGAAAAATAAGAAAAAAATGTTTGTCATTAACAGAGGAATCATTCACTCTTACAGTATTTCATATCAAGTTTCAGTATCAGTCAAACCTTCGAGTCTTTATGAACCATTGAAATGATTCTATAAAAGAAAGAGAAGGTGGAATAAGGGACTTCTTCAAGATCAGGAACTAAATGCAGTATATTCTGAAGAAAGATCTTATTTCAAGATGCCAGTCTTCACTGGAAGTATAAAATGTTGGAGATCTTATGGGAAGAAGAATTCTTTAAAGGCCTCCAATCTACCTTTTCACTTCCAAAAGCTCTGGAAGAAGACCTGTTCTAAACAATTTGAAGTACGTGATTTTTAACATCCTTAAGAAAAGTTAAAATCTGTTGGAATTGTTTTAGATCGAAGTGGTCATTCCTGAGGGTATAGAAATAGATCAGACAAAGTCTTTTGCTAGCTGTACCTTCTGTAGTACTTGGATTACATCTCATTTCATGCTGTAGCCTGGGATGTGAAAATATCAATCTCTGGATCTTCTCAGTGAATTTTTCTGCTCACTCATGTTATGGCAGGGTTAGTACTAGGAGGTACATTGCTGGAACATGTTACTTTGAGATGTTAGTCAGCTGACCTCTACAGAAGACACAATACATGTTACTCACATGAAGTTATGCCTAACTTCAAATTTGTCTGATTCATTAGTCAGGGCACTACTGGGTATTATAAGTGCAGAGTCGTCAACAACAGAGCTCCAGAATCTGATGGGGGAAGAGTCTCTTCTTTTGTAGGTAATGCAGGTTTTCATAGATCAAGTAATACTTAAACCAGCAGTGAGTGTGTCATGATTTTAAACCCAGCTGGCAACTAAACACCATGCAGCCGCTCTATCTCCTATCCCCAGGAGTAGCAGAATGAATGGTAAAGCCGAGTGGGTTAAGACAAGGAGAGTTTACTTGAAACGAGAGAGAGGAAAGCAATGCACTGCTTACTGTCACCTCGCCAAGCCCTAGGGCTAAAATGTCCCCACTCCTGTTTCAAAACTGCCACAGCCCAGCTAGGCTCACCATATGTATATGGGCACACTGGGCACGATGTCAGTATGGTGTTGAATACCCATCTCACTGACTGGTTTGGTCCAGCTATCCTGGCTGTGGAAATTAACCCTATCCTAGCCAAATGCTGGACAGAGAACAAGACTAGGCTCTAAATATCCAGTCTCATAGAGACTCCAATTTATGAAGGATGAGGGGAAGAGAAGGTTTCATGTTGGTCCTACCTCACTCGAGCTTTGTGCCACAGCTAGCTCCCCTGGTTTATGTAGTGTATCTTGTTGATTTGGTTGTACACCACTTCACAGGCTTCAGTTTTCCTAATCTCATTTTCTGACTAGAAGAAAATCTCTTATTATTATTTTGTTCCCCATTCCCTATCATCTGACTTGCTGTAGTGATAGTCAGGCAAGCCTTACTTGAGCTCAGCCTATGATTGCTAAAATTTTCCTTAAAACTACTTTCCCTTTCAATCCCAGTCTGGGGATCTCAGAGCTGGCAGTAAGCGATAGATCCCAAGTGAGGATGAAAGTCCTTGGAATACTGAAATGGCTTCTTGTCAGTCCATACTAGGCTGCCTTTAAAAATTAGGTAATATGAGGAAAGCACGCTGGGACCGCCAACATATTAGATTAATCTAAGCCAGTGTCATGCTTAGGGAATATGAATCTCTGCAAGTGGTTCTATTGGGGACTGAGAAACTAGTTGTAGATCACATAATGCATCATACGTGCACTCTGCTGTTTGCTAACACAGCAGTTCACAGGGATGGCCCTTCACTGCCTGACTTAGAGGCGCAAACAGGACAGAAAAGCACCGTACCAGGAGCTACTCAACAGAGGCCCAAAGCTCTAGCTGCCAGAGGAGACTGGTCATCTTTGCCTTGCAGCAGAGAGGGATTTACATTACAAGAAAATCCCTGGGAAAGCACAAGTCTCAGTGGCTTCACAAGCCTTGTTTCTATGGAGCTCCTTACAGAGTTTTCAAAGCAAGACGTCTTTGGCTATTTCATGGGTGCTCATCAGCCCAGGGAAAGGCTCTGGAGCAAGATTTCTGCCTAAATTGCTGCCTTTGTTAGTCCTTTGGCTGCAAAAGTCTTGTAAGAATCTCCTTGGAAGGCTTTTCTGGAGACAAATGAGGCTTTAAAATCTCCAAGAAAACATAGAAAATTGTAGATGAAAAAATTATCAAAGACTTCAGATAGCTCATGTAATCGGACCCTATAAATACACTTTATAACAAGCCCCCGTGGTGGCAACAATCCATCATGTACTTCTCTTCGTGGATTTCTGAGGCTAGCTCTGGAGCTCGGTGGGAATCTGTGTGGTGGTCGAATCCCTTCTGAAGGATTCTGCAGTGACTCATTTTGTGTTTACAGACTTTTGACCGCAGCTAATGGTCAGGCAGCAGGGAGTTAAGAGCAGAATAGTCAGGAGGGTGCAGAGGGAAGGTCGTTCACTCTGTTGCTGAAGTTGCCTTGATTAAAACATAAAGGGCAAGCAGGTTTTCTTCCTCTTATGCACATTGAAAACAACTGCTTGGATGTGTTAGAAACATTTCATTCCCTTCATGGCCTTCTCTGCTTATTGATTTACTCAATTAGTAGTGCAAAGCATGTTTCTATTTTTAACAAAACAGTGTGGGATTTTTGACATTTAAAGGGTTGGACAATGCACATGAAACACACGCTGTTTAAGACAGTCTTTAGTATAGAGATCCCTAGGTCTTCTTCCACCAGAGCTTCTACAAAGCACCCCGCCCTTCCTGTCTTTGCAATGTGTTTACAGCACCAGCGACATACTTTGTTTCCTGTAATTGATGAGGCCCTTATAATGGCACTAGCTGCAAGGAAAGTAATGAATTATATAGAGAAAGGAGGAAAAAAACCCAACCCCCAAAACAACTTTAGTGCTTGCTTTTTTTTCTGAAGCGTTGACATCAAATATCAGACATCAAATGAAGTGAAACAAAGCCCTTAACATCTTGCTTTTTTGTAAAGATATAATGATCTTTCCCTCTCTTAATAGGCAGTTTATTTTTGGTCACCTTCAAAGCTCTGTTTCCTTTGCCTCTGGTAATGGGAGGACGTCCCCCTGAAATGTGTCTGGATGGAATAAGGCTGGAGTTTGTACTGAACATTTTAAGAAGGATAACCAAACATTTGTGCTGTGTGCTGCTGTGTTTTTCCCACTCTGTCAGCTGTGAGCCAGGGACACTGCTTGATGGGAGCAGAGGGGCTGAGGTCTGCTCTGCCTGCTCACTACCTGAGAGCGCTGCCACATCGACTCTAACATACTACCATTTTATGCCTTTGTTTTCTCTTGTAATGTTGGATTGCCAGTTTTCCAGCCAGATTCCAGAGGAGCTTTTCAGCTTCCTCTGTTTCATTTTCGTTGCCTAGAGGATCATGTTTTAAAAGATTAATAATATTTCAAACCAGAATGGGCAAAGCATTTAAAGAAGCTGTAACAAACATTGGTCACTCACTTTTCGCTGTCTCCTATGTTCCTTTGCTGTATAGGTTGCTCACTTGGAAACTCTCGTTAGTGGGGGAATGAGACTGGATGTTTCTGCTCTGAAATGGCAGATGCTCTATCAGACTAAAGCAGAACCTAACACAGCTCTTAGCAATGTGAGTGCTGTGGTATTGCTGGCTGCAGGAAACCATACTGACACTTGTCAGCTTGGCCTAACTCAATAGGGCTGGACCTGTGTAGTTAAAGGACTATGGACTTGCTAAGCAAATTTGCCTCGAGGTTAAAAGTGCAAAATTCCAGTAGAATTTAAATATCTCTTACAAAACATCTTTGAAAATCTCAGCCTCAGTGACCTGCTGTGTAGCTTCTGTTTATTGTATATTGGTTTACCTGCCCTTAGCTTTCAAAATAAATTAGGCTGATGCTCATCAAAAATTAAATACCCAGTTTCTTGACAAAGACCTTATGATTGGTGATTTAAATGTTTTCCTTGAAAGGGGGTTGGGGAATATTTAAATTTAAGCGCAGCACACAAATACATGTGTGGGGGAACTTAGCTAGTCCAATTTGAGCCCTGTAGGTCTCATGAGATGTTTACTTATTTCAGAATGCTCTATACCTTGATTGCTGGTTTCTGATTTGCTCAGTGTTTAGTCAGTATTTGAGGTCTTAAAGACTGTTTAGGTTAGGTGAAGAAAATGCTGGTGGAACCGAGCACTTTCCTGATAAAATTGCATTCATCCACAGCGGCTGTATGCAAGACTTCCCATCAGTGTAGCAGTCTGCCCAAAGCTCCCTCTTGCTTTTGGCACACAGGCTCACTCGCAGAACCTCCCATGTGTGGATATACAGTCAGTCTAGTTTGAGTCGTGACTTCCCCATCTTTTGCTCTCACTAAACAAAGGGAGAATTCATGGTTTCCTCATTCCATCCTAATGGAAGAAAGCTACCAAATCAATCTCCTGGAAAGTGATGTGAGTGCCTATAGATCAAAACAAGATAGCAGAGGGACAGAGGATCTCAAACACAACTATATTCAGACCTTGGCCTGTAGAAAATGTGTTTATTTCCAAGACTTTGTTTAGGCAGCATATCAAAACTATTTGTCTTCCCTCTCAAAAATGGATGAGGTAAAGTGTACTTCAGTGTGCCCCTGCTTTTTTTCCACAATGCACTGCAGAATACATGGTCCCCAGCAGAACCCAGGACAGAGTTCTGTTTTCATATGAGCTGTGAAGGAGCCCTGAGATTAAATTATACAGTTAGAGCTGTTGCTGACTGCTGATTGATTTCTGACATCTTGCTCAGGAAAGGAATACATTTCTGGAGATGTATTAAACTCTTCATCCCTACCTTCCTTCTCTGATCTTTGAAAGGGTGGCCCTCTTATGACTGCTGAAAGACAGCATTGTGAAAAGAGAGTGCTCAGTGTAGGGGGAAATACTTGCCCCAGCTGTCCACCTGATAGCAGCAGAGCTGCTTGCCTGGGTTTCCCTTTTTCCGCACATGCCACCACTCAAGGGGGTTTCCTTGTGAATCTGAATTCCGGCAGCTACTGGTTTAAAGCAGAAGGGCTGAAATCCTATACCCACCCGTGCTGGAGTGCTTATAGCAGGACTCTGGTCTGTGTGCAGGATTGAAATGACTTCAGGAATCTTACAAGGGCCATATCCTAAACAGCTGTAACTTTTAGAGAGTCACTAGATCTACCTGATTTGTGACATGAGGATCTGTCTTCTTGAGGACGTTTCCAGCCTGATGTGTGTATGGAATGTGGCAAATTCATACAGAAGCCCATGAACTGCTTCAGCAGAGCAAGTTATGTTCTAAAAAGAAAAGTCCCCTCTTTAACGGGCAGACCTTACATATAACACAGTGACCCTAGTGCTCTTCGGAAGCTTCTCTCAATCTTCTGCTAAAGGCAACTATTCATTCACTCTGCAGCGTAATTGCCCTATTTCAAGGCTAGCACTACCTTCCCTTGGGACAGGTTTCACCTCTGCTCAGCTGAGCATGTGTAGCAGTGATCTGCAGGAGCACATGGAAAGCAATTTAAAGCAGCAAATTCCCTGCTGCTTTCGGAAGCTGTTAAATCAGGTAGTTTTGGAGTGAAGAAGAGGGTACAATGCATGAAATTCTCCCACTCTGAGAAGGCTTTCTGTTGTTGTGAGCTGACGTGGCTATTTTCCCCCAATGCTACATTCTTTCAGTATGAATTTTTCAACAACGATTTTCTTTTTTCTTTACAGCAGTGATAAAAACCCATGACAAAGGTGGAAATTTCAATGAATATGCTGTGTATTTGTAGCATAGTGTTTCCTCTAGCTCAATAGATCTCTGATAAAACAGAGGTCTGGATACAGAGTACTAATGTTTTCCCCACTTGTTTGGCACTGATTGATGGAAAGGCCACATCTGGCTGCATGTTCTGTCTGGAGTGACAGAAGTAGGTCATGAGACCTAGCAAAGTTCATAAATGATAAAGGGTACTGGTCAAATTCCTGCACGTCTCCTCCCCTGCAAAAGAGTATTAATTCAAACAGCTAACAACCCCTCTGATTTGCTTTTGACTGTAGTAGGCTGTGCTGATGCTTGACCTACAGAATCAGGCAGCTTATGCTACAGAAAAGAAAGTCTTTCTTCTAGAGTCTGCTGTAAGGACCAGGGGAAGTTGTCCTCTGACACTGCTATGATGAAGTCTTTCCGTGACTTCAGAGCAGTTAAAAATTTGTCCGTTGTGTGAATGTTTCAGCACCCTTCAGTTGCAAGGTGGTTGGTGCATCTGAGATCCTGCTTGCTCTCGGTCGTGCGCAACGCTGTGTAAAACACCTTTCAGTTAAAACACTGGCTTCCTAGGTTTTGCTACTTACTGCGCATGCAGCAAAGCCACAGAGCTGATTTTATGCATGGCCTGGTGGGTTTAATTGGTTTGATTTTTCTGGCCATCTTGGAATATTTTTACCAACATGAATTAACCCTTTCTGCTCTTTGAGATGCGTAACTGTTTCTGTGTGCTTAGGAGAAATCGTGAAGTCATAAAATGCTTTGGGTTGAAAGCAATCTCTAAAGGTCATCTAGTCCAACTCCCCTGCAGTGAGCAGGGACACCTCCAACTAGAGCAGGTTGCCCAGAGCCCAACTTGACCTTGAATATTTCTAAGGATGGGACATCTACTACCTCTCTGGCCAACCTGGGCTGGTGTTCCACCACTCTCATTGGAAAAAAATTTCTTCCTTATATCTAGCCTAGATCCTCTTCTTTTTTAGTTTATAACCATCACCCCTTGTCCTGTCACAACAAGGCTTGCTAAAATGCCTTGCTTAAAGCCCCCTTTAAGTACTTTAAGTACCTTTAAGTACTGAAGGCTGCAATAGGATCTTGCCAGAGCCTTCTCTTCTGCAGGCTGAACAACCCCAACTCTTTCATCCTGTCCTGATAGCAGAGGTGCTCCATCCTCCTGATCATTTCTGTAGCCCTTCTCTGGACCCTCTCAAACAGCTCCATGTCCTTCTTGTGCTGAGGACTCCAGAGCTGGACACAGTACTCCAGGTTGAGATCTGATGAAAGAGGAATAGAGCAGCAGAATCACCTCCCTCGACCTGCTGGCCACACTTCTTATGATGCAGCCCAGGAAATATCTCAAATAGTTTGAAAGCAGCCGTTCATGGAAGACCTGTTTTGGACTGGTTAACGTTGTTCATCTGTGATCAACAGATAGACAGCAATTTGTGAGTGAGTACACAATGTGTTACTTCTAGAAGGCTGTTGAAATCATTTGCTGGATTTTCTGTTTGATTTATTTTACATAAAGTTCCCAGGCAATTTAACTGATATTAAACCAATAAAGTTCCGTGCAAATAAAATACTATAAGTTCCCTCCAACTGTAATAGTAGAGAGAATCCTGCTAGGGTTTTTAATATTATGTTTTGCTAGCTGATAGCAGTTATTACAGATGCCTGTCTGCTCTAAAAACTAGAGAGGAAGATATTTTCATTCAATTATTTTAGTCACACTTTGCTTCCATTTGTTAACAGTTCATAAACAATTTGTTTTAATTAAATGGTTATTAAACTGTCATCTTCCTCTCCAGCAGATTAATAGGACCTTCTTTAGAGTTGCATGTAGCCAGCTGTAACACACAATGTTCATGTACATTATAGGCTTGTGCTGTCCATGGGTCAGTTATGGTTTGCTAGTGGTTAAAGCCCACAGCAAAGATACCAGATAAAATCTGATTTCTGTTTCCTAACCTATTGCTAGCCTCCTGTTTATGCCATAACCTTCCTGGTCTTCATCTCAGAGATGATTGTATTAATTAACACTTTATAAAGAAAGCATTACTTGAGAACTAAAGATTATTATAATAAATTACATATGGAACATTAACAAATACTGTGTGATCTTAATCTGAATGAAATTTATGTTTCTCAGAGTCATTCACTTTATGTACTCCTGCTAGTGTCAATCATTACTATATGCATTAATTGCATAATTGCATCTTGCAATATGGCAGAGCTTGGAAAACTCCTGGCTACCAGTAGTTTTTTTGGGGTTTTTGTTTTCTTTTTTTTTTTAGACACTGCAGTAGAACTCCATGAATTTCTTCGGTGCTAGAGGAGGTAGTATGACCAGGGGCCCGTGTGACTGCTTACAAGAAGCCCATGTTACAGCAGGGAAGTGAAACTTGATTTCTCAAGTCCTTGACTGATGGGCTAATAACTGGGAACTTATAGAACTTTCCTGTGTTTGTGTCAACAGCCAGCTTTGGTTCATGTTTTTCATTTTACAGATAGGAAAAAGGAAGTTTCACAAAGGACAAGTAATTGCCCCAAAACACTTAAGATATCAATAGCAGAGCTGGGACCAGCTGCCAGCCACAGAGAGCTTTTGATGCAAGTTGTCTTGCTGTTTTTAAACAAGTACAATTAAACCTGCTCTGAGCTTAGCACACCTTTCTCTTGTCTTCTCTATGTGCAGTTTTCCACTGTAACTGCTATACAAATAAAGGTCTGTTTGGAGGATGATGTTTTTTAAAAAAACACTACACCCACAGCCTGTAAATTCACGTCTACAAAGCCCTTGGGAAGAACAGTGGAGTGACACCTGTGCAGCTATTTTCCAGACTCGCCAACCAGGTAGCTTGTCTTGAGAAGCCCACGTGTGTTTCTGCGTGCTCATTCCTCTGTTTCCCCCAAACCAAGGCTGAACATGCACCTTTGAAATCCCTCCCACAGGAGGTGTCTTACCTTACAGGAAGTTGTATGAGGGGCAGCAGAAGTTATGAAGTCTGCTGTCCAGTGTGGCTGTGACTTCTCCTTCTGCCTTTTCCATCTATATGACTGCGTCCAGGGAGAGCAAGGCCTGAATTTTCTGACATTTGGTTCTTGGGGCTCTCATGTAGAGCAGAAAGAACCTTTGCACTTTTCTTATTCTGAGAACCATTTCCCCAAATTCTCAGAGTGCTTTTCCATTCCCTACTCACTAGAATGAGGAATGGAATAAGCTTGTCTTAACTACTCAGTTTTTAAAATCTTTTCTTCCTCATCTGCGGTGTTTTAATGAGGACTGACTCTCTCCATTTCAATTGTTAATCAATTGTTAACCAAGTGCTAACCAGGGGAACTAGTTCACCATTTTCCTCCCACATCTTTATATTCACAGGAGAAGCAACCTGGTTTGTGTTCTCCAATTGCTCCAGATTTCCTAGAGCAGGCTTCTCCCTCGTCAGTTTTTGCTGCGATTTTACCTGTTTCTACTTGTTTTATTATTGTTATTAAATTTTGTGTTGAATGGGACTTCTTCTATTAGTAGCACTGAGACTTGGGCTGAGTTATCCTAGGTTAGGGACAGCATTTATTAAAAAGAAAGAAAGAAAAAAAAATCATCTAAGCAGAGGAGAAGCAACATGTTCACACTCAAAAAGTGGCAACAGTTGGCAAACTAGTTTTGCTTGGCACACGGAGTCCTTCTGCCCGCCACCAGTCTGTACTCTGCCTAGAAATAACGATCTCCCTCCCATGGCACACTCTGATTTGGCTCTGTGGCTCTCTTTGGTACGATACTGCTGGAATATCTGACACCACTCTTGAGCTGGGGACATAATGCTCCTGTTGAAATGGCTGTTATTCCCAACCCTTGCTGGTTCTGGTCTTTGCTGCCCAGCCATGTACTGGTAGTCTGCAACTCACCAAGATCTGTTAATATATCCAGAGCTTTCTGCTTATTGTCCTTTATATAATTATCTTCTGAACTGTTTTTCTTCAGTGCATCTCATAAATGGCATGCAATAAAAGGACAAGATTTAATCATTCCCTGACTTAAAAAGTGAAATTCCCGGTAGTGAGCAATCCTAACTATTAAATTGTTCTGATTTTATTTTTTTGCTGTGTACCCCATGGATAATATGCACCACTTCTTGATGGCCAAAGCTGAAGCTTTTTTATGATCACACCCTAAAGACATGCTACTCTTCAGTTTCCCATTAAGAATGATGTGGTTATTGTGTGACAAGTGCAAATAGCTGCTGTGCTATAGAGGATTTTTTGGGCTATCCCAGTAGCCACGTGTGTCCAGCCAGAGGAAGCAGGAGCTACTGTAGCAGTGGGGTTTGCTGAAGTTGGGCACAACACATGGATGGCAATGGTGGTTCAGATAAAGACTGGAAACTTGTGGGGAAATAAAGCTACCAAGCACCCTCCAGCCTAGCAAGAAATTAGATGAGTCTTTACCTGTGTAGAAGCTCCTTAATAATACTGTGTACTGGTAGGATGCTCCTAGAGCGGGGCAGCAGTGCACTTGTACAAAGAGTCAAGCACAATCCCAGCGATGCCCATTTTGCTCACTAATGTACCGTTTCCTCTACAGGTTTTTGAGGTTACTAAGTCAGGCTGTGGGGCTGGAAAACCTTTTCCTCCTCAGCTGTAGAGACTGCCACATGGCTGGATGTGCTAGGCAGGCTAGCTGCAGCAATACGGCATTAAAGAAATCAAGGCAACATTGGCAAGTATGTGGCCTAGTCAGCCAATATTGATTCACTAACAACATGCTGTTGCATAATCCTCTCCTATCTGGATCTGATGGTTTCTAGATGCGCTTGATTTCAGTGCTTGCAGGGAGGCACGTAAGAAAGAAAGAATATAAATTATTCTGTGAAAGCTGATTCACAAAAGTCAAAATGTTTGGACACTAAAGGGGACTTCCGTATCCTTTTTCTTATACTGTGAATCTTATGCTAACTTAAGAACATGTAGCTGAATGGTCCCCACACAGAGTTGCTTCTAGCTATGGCAAGCATGTTATAGCTATGTGCTCTTCAAGGATGATGGAAGACCTGTTCTTCCTTCCCACATCTCTGCAAAGACTCCAGTTCCTTGCCATGCATTTTTGGTACTAAATACCCAATTTTTAATTTTTTTTTTAATGGTAAAGTACCACAAACACAGGAGACCTCAAGGGTCTTGCTAAAATTTAATGTCCCTGTGAAAGGCAGGAACTGAAATTGTTCAAAGGACTTCAAGATGAGGACAATCTCTTATTTAGTGGGGTTTCTTTCTGACAAGGGGCTGAGGAAAGAGTAGAAAATGCAAGGGCTGAAGACTGTAAATCTTAAAGGCTGTTTACTTCAGCAAATTCCAAGAAGTTTCTATCTGGACTATGTCAAACATTATGAAGGGCTTGGCCTGGCTTAGCGGTTTTTCCTCCTGCTTTGTTGCCTTGTACAGCTTGAGGAACACACTTGATCCATTTTCCAAGGTACATTTTTCATTCTCAAACTACCTGTCAATTTCTTAGATTTGGATTGTGTTTTCAAGAGAACTCCAAATTCAGACTTGTGTAGCCATTCATCAGGCAAAGGACACGGATGCAAAATCTATATAGAAAATAGCTTAATGTCTGCCAGCAGGCTCCTTCCTCTCAGGCATCTCATTAAGATTCTGGTTCTCATACGGATATTGTCTGCACCTCTGAATTGCTCTCATTTCTGTGAGGCCATATAGGGAATTCTGCAAAGTTGGAAAACAGCTAGAAAGGGAATATAAAATGGAAATATATTTGTAATTAAGTGTTTCCAGTGTAACCAGAATCTCAAAAGTGATTACATAGAGTCAAATTCTGTACTGAATGCCTTTGTAACAGCTGAAAAAAACCATTGCTTTTCAGTTCAAGCCCCAGCCAGGGCATTCTTTAACTATATGAAACTCTTCAAAGCAAACAGGAATGGAAACATTACGTCTTAGTGTAAAAAATTCATTCAAAATGGGCTTCTATTTGTAAAATATTTAAACATTTGCCTGAAGTCATAGGAATACAAGCAAAATTATGGTACTATGTGAAAATCTTATGAACTAGCACAAAAATGGAGATCTAGATGCAACTGGTTTAGTAGATGACTCATGCATAACTGTAAATTATTCTCCAGAAGAATTACTTACTGACAAACACGTTACGACAACCCCGTAATGGTCACATAGGAAAGAAATATGTATCCCTATATACATGTACATAACATTATCATATGAAATATTACACAGAGTTTTCTGAACCTGCCAAAACCAGACCAGGGTTCTGCTTCCATTGACCCTCCCTTTGCCCTTCCATCCTCCTGCTTATCTCTCCATCTTTGCATCCATTCCTGCCTCTTTGACCAGGACTGTAGCTTGTGTGCTTTTGCAACGTGTAAAATTTATGGTTTCTGCGCTGCCAGCAAATGAAGAAGTTTTGTGCTCAGGGAATTATTCTCCAAGTACTGCCTGCCTGAATCCCTTTCCAAAAGTTTCTTTTTGACCATTCTGGGGTTTTTTCCAGTTGCTTGCTTGCTTGCTACCTAAATGTGAACACATGGGAGAATCAGAGGATCTTGTTGGTTTTGTTGGTGGTGGTGTTGTGGGGTTTTTCAGGGGTTTTGTTTTTGTTTTTAAGGAAATGAAAAAAAAAAAAAAAAAAAAAAAAAATCAGTGAGTGGGTGTGTTCCAGGAGGGAGTATGCCTCGAAGCGTGGCTGAGGCAGACAGTTAAACACCATTCTTTATGGCCAGTCCTCTTCAGATCCTGGTGACCTGGATCACATTACTGCCCACCCTCCTCCAGCGGTCCCAAAGAGGTTGGAACTGCCCCTGTAGGGGCCAAGCCACTGTTGGCCCAGGCGTGGCATCCCCTGAGGCTGCCTCCATAGCCAGCCTGGTCTCTCTTGGCCTGAGGCAGTTTAGCAGTGGCCCAGGGTGGGTTAGGACTGTCCTGTGGCTGTAGCACTGGTGCCAAGTGCAGCCACTGTGGTGCTTGGGAAAGGTGGAGCAGGAGCTCTTTCCACCAAGGTGGATGTACTTGTTTGCAGCTGAAGGTCAAGGCTGCTGTGGTGCTCTGCAGGGCAAGGAGCAGCACCAGCGGAGCCAGGTGTATTAACATACTTGTGGTGTTCTACAGCCCAAGGAAGCAAATGTGTGCCAAAACTACTAATCTGTTGCTTATGACTACTGCTGTGTAATCATTCAGAAAACTATCTTAGGAAGCTCTATTTTACTTCTCTTGATGTTGAGAAGAAAAATCCCATTTGCAGCTTGTGATGCAGAAGCAGGAAGGAGCAGATGCTGGGGGAAAAAAAATCATTTGAAAACTTTCTTGAAGTGGGAGGGAGAGCGCAGAAGGGGTTATAGAATAAACTTACCAGATTTGGCTAGGTATGTGACGCAAGAAGAACAGAAAGTTAAACAGCCTTTAAGAAGGGCTGCCTATAGGGCTGCAAACACTGAAGACCGATGCCTGGGGACTGTGGATGACATGACATAGATTCATTACATGTCAAAACTCTGGGTCCTCTAGAAGATGCTGCTGGGAATCTGGTGATTCTTCATTGTTGTTTGTCCATATAAGGTGCCGCAGGGCTTAACGACGTCTTCTCCCAAGACCAGCAGGGATCCTGTGTGTGAAGCGGCCAGCAAGCTCCACTGAGCATATGGGCAGCTCAACCTTCAGCTGGTCCAGCGCTGGACAGAAGGCTTGGGATGGAGGCAGCAGTACTGTGCGCAGCTGCTGGGGGTGTGTATGCAGCTGTCTGCTACGTGCCTTCTAGCAGGCAGGTCACTCTGAAGCGGCTCACTTAATGTCGTAGGACAGCAGTGGGGCTCCTGAAAGAACAGCTATTGTTACGCAGGCAGGCTGTGTGGGGAATGCTGTGCTCATCCTTGCATGGCTCCAGGAAAGCCTCTCTTGCGCTGGAGCTGCAGCACACTGCTGCAGATCTGTATTATGCTGACAGTTGTTTCTAGCTGGGAGGAGGGAATAGGAAGGGGCCCTGGTGAACAGTACCAGAGCTGTAACCCTTAGCTTGAGTGTCTGTAAACAACAGTCTGCATGTTTCAAATAAAACTCTTGTGTTTTAGGTTCAGCCCCACAGTCCAGACTCCCATTAATGGAGGTGTTATGAGGACAGCATCCGAACAGGGTGGTTAGTGAGGATGCATTGCAGTACTATTGCCTGCAGCCAATGCAATTCTCCTTGGCATTCTACAAGTTTCTGTCTGTTCTTTACTTTCGTTTTGAAAGCTTACAGTGGTAGTTCTTTGACCAGGAGGCAGCATCAGGGCACCGATGGCCATGCAGCTGCAAGGCAACAAAACTGTTACTGCTGTCAGTAATGGCCTGCTGTCAAGCTTATAGGCTTGTGTTGGGTCCTCTGGTTTGGCTGGGGTGGTGGAAGGCTGGGAATCCACTGTGTCTTCCTCCTTCTGTGCAATCTCTCATACAGTCTGCAGGCTCACTGCCATGTCTGCTGAGTTGCGTGAGACCTGCGCGTGGGCAGTTCTCCAGGACTGTGACTCTGGCTGGCTGCTGGAATGGTTGCTCCTTTGATGCTTGCTACCACACTCTGTCTTCAGTGGTGCCAAAGGCGCGGATGCATGCAGAATCAAGCGACTGCTTTTAGCCAGGTTACAACAGCTCACACAGCATGCCGGGTTCACAATTATACTGTGGCCTGCTGCAAGTTCAAGAGGCGTTAGCTTTGCTGCAGATCTCTTTTTACTGCATGAGCATTGTGCCCTCGTCTGCCCGCTTCTGGGAGCAAGGGGCAGTCAAGCTGTATTTCTTTCACTGTCTATATTGACTTACAGTTAATGTTTCTCAAGGCTTTTAAAATATAAGTAAAATGTAACTTCTGGGCCTCCTGAGAATAGATGTCTGATTTTTCAGGTTTTATCTTTGTCATTGATCCCTTTCCAGTTACTTCAGCCAAAGGTGACAAAGTGATGTGTGAATGATGGAGAAGTTCTTTCTTGTAACTAGGCTGTTTGAAAGGGTCAGCGGTTAAGCTGGGATTCTTACAGAAACCCCAGAAATAGGTTCTCTCTGCTTTTGTGCAGCCAAGACAATTACTCCAGGGAAAACACTCTTCAATGCACTGAATTTGCCTTTTTGCTCTTAGATTCTTTTCTGTTTCCACACACACACACCCCAGAGGGGGAACTGGACAAAGACTACGCAAGGGATATATCCTGTGAGGTCAAACCCATTGCAGATATTTAGTATGGCCTCCACAGTAAGAAGTGCTCAACTCAACTTGTAAGAAAATGATGATAAATGATTCCTGTACAGGGTTTACTTTAAAAGAATTTGTAATTTACTCTGAGCTGACCTGAAGTAGAACACAGAAGATGAGAATAACTGATGTTTTGTTTCACCTGAAAAGGTCTGCAGGTCATCAGGACATAGTAAATGAGTCTATAATTAAGTGGCAAATGCTAATGGAACAGAGAAAGCCTCCTGTACTTAGTTGTCAGCGACACTCTTAGCATTGCTTGTAGTTACCCTGTTTCTTTTTAGATAGTCATAATGGGCTGATAAAAAGGTCCAGCAACTTGTTGGAACAATTGAGGGGAGAAAATATGTCTTTCATGGTGCAGGATGAAGAGGAAAGTTTTTCCAGAAGTTTTCAGGAAATATTATTTCCAGGATATCATTATGAACCCTTATCCTTCTTACATATTTTCTAATTCAGAGAAAGGAAGTACAACTAAATGTGCAAGAAGTTACCATTCAGTGGTAAGTTCCAGGTTTGTTTCTTTGGTTAACCAGGTAGCACACTGCGTGGACAATATTTCGCATAAACCCATCATTTCAAATCTAGAAAACACAACCCCAGACTTCTGAGCATTACAGAGTGGGGTCGATGTACACAGCTGCTCTGCTATCCTGCTGAGGCCAACCTGCATAAGCAAATCTATCCTTGAGAAGGAAGGATCTAGACTCGTTAGTTTTCTGGTTTTGAGTAGATCTGGTGGCTCCATATTTTCCTACTTATAAAGAAGACTGTAACCAATTGAGATGTGCAGCTGTGGGACGGAGGTAGGGCCTTGAACCCAGTGACAAGTTTTTAATGAAGTTTTCAGAGCTGCATAAAATCCTGTTGATGTGCACTGTTAGTACTTGCTCCCAGTGTAGCACAAACAGAACACATTTATAGCACAGCCATAGGTGCGATATGGGTACATATTAAATCTAGTTATGATGTGGATCTTTATCCAAGTGAGTTTCCTGCAATGTATAGCTGCAATGTATGGACTGCCCCATGTGTTTGGTCTCAAAGCACAGACTGCTGCTGCCCAGGCAGAAAATACATGCAAGGTTCACCAGCCTCTGTCTTTGGCCTGCAGCAAATAGACATACTAGCAATGCAAGCCCTTAATTAAAAGAGCTTTCTGGAAAGAAAAGACAAGGGACAATGTATTTAACAGAGTTTATTTCTTTTCTCCCATGGTATGTGAGTGCATGTGATTGAGATCACACCTGAACAAGGAAGGCGGCAGAGTATAATACCATGAGGATCTAAGTACTACACACTTGGGTAGAAGTGCTCATTCCTGAGCGGATGCAATTAAGTCCACTTTTGGATACATGTCTTGAAACTACTCTTGCAGGTCCAGGTTTACTGGAGCATAGACTTAATGCCCCCGACCGAGCTTTTCCACCAATTGATTGGTGAGGTAATTGACAGGCTCTTAAGAAGCAGCAGCTAACGAGTAGAGGTGCGTGGCAAACTTCCCCTATCCAGGTGGACTGGAATGTCATGTGAGGCAGCAGTGCAGGAGATGAATTCTGGTGATGGATGTTCAGCACCAGGTGTTGCACCACCAGACACAGGTTTCCTCATACACGACAGCACAAGCAGCTTAGTGCTTCAGGGACTCAAGGCAAAATCATGCATGTCAAGTAGAGTACTTAGGATAACCTGCTGTCACCTGTTTGGAAGATCTTTTTTTCCCACCTACACATCAAAGTCTATCTTAGACTGAACAGTTTGATTCTTCAATGCTTCCCCATTGCTCTTTAGGCAGTAGTAATTATCCTGGATGCTGTATGATCATGTGCCTTGTGAAACATTCTCTGATATGTGTTTGAGGGCACAGTCAAACAGAAACTTGTTTGGGAATTGTAGATAGTCTGCAAAACTGGATCTGAGCTACTGGTCTGTTGTCTTGAACAATGAAGCTGACTGGTGGCCCTTTTTCCTCTCACAAAGCATAATTTACTTGTCCAGTTTCCAGAAGACCTCCATGGACCTTGTTAGCCTTATTAGCATACCTGAGAAGGTGAATCTCCTCAAGAACTGGAAGATGTATAATTGATGGGGGA
>NW_010412240.1:137849-148050 GCF_000710305.1 Buceros rhinoceros silvestris
GATGTGTGAAAGAGTGGAACATCAATGCCAAAGATGTGTTGCTATGTCCCAGTATCTCCACAGAATCTGTGGAGAGACAGGGATGCTTCAAGGGAAGTGGAGTGCCTTAATTCAGTGCCTACAGCAGACAACAGCAGGATGTCAATCTGAATGAGTCTCTGATGAATTTCTGGGTTTTTTTCAGTCTTCGTGCAACTGTGCTTGAAGATGTAGTAGGATTGCTAGAACCACCCCCAATCCCTCTGTTCTCCTTTATGTGTGTGGAGTTCTTCCACCCCAATTTGTTCCTCCCACCCATCCCTTTGTATAGAATGGGGGGAGCAGCCTCCAACACAATGTGCCCAAAAAAAGATTGTGCAGTTGTAAGGTGCTTGTCACCATCACACCTCGTTCACAGCAGGGAGATGACTCAGCTGCCACCCCACATGGCTGGGATGTGTCACTAAGTGAACAATGACATTTTCAAATGCAGTGGAATTTAGAAGTGGGTAGAGGGGAGAGGAGGTGTTGGGCTATGAAAGGACATTGAGGGACATCAGTGTTTCCAATAATCAGAAGGTTTTAGTTAAAGAAATATGCAATTTAGAGAAGTGTAACACTAATCACGTTGTGATCTATGCTCTTCTTTTATTTTGCAGTGAAGGAAAGGGTCATCCAGTAGTTAGAGGTTTTGCATATGACTTGGATAATCTGAGTTCAACTCTCTGTTCTGCAGTAAATTTCTTGGATTTCTCTTACCCTAGCTCTAAAACAAGGTTGAAAATAGAGCTCTACTTATGACACCATAGGAAGATTTCCATCACAGTCTACATACGTTGTTGCCATGCAGTAGGTCTGATTGATGGACCTCCCCCAATGCATCAGTATTTGTCAAGCATTTGGAGCAATTTTGATGGGTAAAGCCATGAAAGTGCAAAATTTTATTTTACCTATCCTAGAGGAAAAATATGTTCACTCCCTGTGGTGCCATAGTTTGGGCTAAAAATCTGTTGTGTTTAGATGGTACACAGACAAGAGTCTCAAGGCTCCTGTGGAAACTAATGCATGGAGGCAGCTTGTTTTGAAAGGATGGGTAACTTGAGTGCTCTGTGTACTAGAGATGGTGAAACAGATGTTGCAAGCCAAGCAGTCTGGGTTTTGTGCAGACACTCTTTTCAAGTATGGGAGGTTTTCAGTCCTGTGGATAAACCTCGTGATTATTCTTCACAGCTGGGTAGCTTTGTGAACAGCTAATGGAGAAACAACTAGGGTATAAACTGGGGTTCAATCCATGACAGACTTCCTTTGCTGCTGTGGGGAAGTCATTCAGACACAGTGAGCCTTGGTTTATCTGTAAAACCAGGAAAAATATCCTTATCCTGCTTCACGGGGATCCCAGGTCCTAATGCTCATTTATCAGGGTTTTTGGTTGGTTGTGTGGGGTTGGTTTTTTTTGGGTTTGTTTTTTTTTTTTTTTAAGACCATTTATGTGCCATCCTGCCGTCTGGGACACTAGAGAGCCGCATTTGGATATAGCCTAAAACAAAGATCCCTGATGCTTCAGAGACATTTGGGACCATTTGTTGGTGTTAGACATGAAGTCCTGGCCAGAGTCCAAGTTTGGTGTAGCCCCAGCCTGTCTACCGGAAAATCTCCTTTGCATGTTCAGTAGGATGTGCTCTTGACTGTTACGCGTATCTATTGCATGCTGTTAAAACAGCTGACACACTTCACCCTAGAGGAACTGCATGCTGTAATTGGTAAATCTTTTCTTACGGTAAAGCAGCGTGTGGCATTTAAGCATTTTGAGATTCATTTTGGGAGAAGGAACCATATAAAAGGATGAAAGAGCATTCTGTTTAGGTGGGAAGTGCCTAAATATGTTCTTTCTTTGGTAGAGCTGTAATCCCGTATTCAGTGCTTAACGAACAGATGACACCGATAAATGTTTGAAGAATATCATTATTGAACAAATGTTTCAAGGCAGCAGGTGGAAACATGGATTCGGTTACTGTTTAGGAGTCCAGAAACATCGAAAGCAAAAGCATGGAATGAATCTGTGTGAAGAAGTCCAGGTCTGTGCTGACAAAACATTAACTGTTCACTAATTGATTAAACACATTTTGAAACAAAATGGGGATCACTGCTATCAAAAAGTCCAACGCTTTAGAACCAACAGGTTAGAAGTCTATCTTCATTCCCCAGCCTAAATGTGGTTCTTTCCTCGGTGTTAATCACCCGAGCTATGTATGGAGAACGTTCATGTCCCTTTTCCTTTTTTCTTTTCTAAGCTATGTTTCCTTTTTGGGCTAGATTTTTCTCTTCCTGACCATCCTGTTAGCCCTATTTCACACCACTTCTGACCTTACTAGATCTTTGTGACTGTGGTGGCAGGAACTGTCTGCTTTATCCCAGGGGAGAGTTCTTGTAACTGTTTAACAGCTTTCTCACTGGAAAGAAGGCACCTTATGTGTTATAATGATGGTTTTTCCCATCCCTTCATATTGGTGTCATCTACTGAGCAACTAATACAACATGCTGTATCTTTTCTTTTTATTAGATCTAGCTACAATTCTTACTAGTCTTTAACTGCTTGCCTTATGATCCTTCAGCGTACTCATGATGATTCCTCCATTCCTGCCTTTGGTCAGTTCCTGTTACTTTTCAGGTGTAATTTTGTAAGGGGAAACACAGCACAAGACTGGTTCTCCCATCTTCACACTTCGCTGTTCAGTACTACCTCTTGCCATTTCTCCTGTCAGCAGTTCTTGCAATTCCTGACCTAACACTCTTTTTTTCCCATCGTGCCTAACAACTTCCAATTTAGCACCCGTAGCAGCTGCTTTACTTGGAGTCCAGGTAGATGAGATTTACTCCCGTTCCTTTGCAGAGGAAGTGGTTACCTTATCAAACACTGTTATTGTAATACTTTAGATCTAGCTTTGGGAAAGTCTGCCTTCAATTTCTCTCTGTCTTAGACTTTTTTCTTTTTTATTATTCAGAAAAGAGAGTAAAATCCTGCATATGGGCGGACCAAAATAACTGGCCTGTAGCTGCCTAGATACAATTTTTATAAATCTCCATCTAACAGTTAGACAATCAAGAAACCAACTAAAAGTCCTTGAAGTTAGGGTTGTGGATTCATATGTGGATTGACTGATCCCCCTGACTGGTACAAAAACAGCAGACAGAGTTTTCCTTCTTTTCCATGGAACTGGTAATTTAACCTTCTGTGCGTGTATTTCCAAACATTGTTTTGACCCTGTTTTCATTACAATGTTTTGAAAACACTTCAGTAGACTACTTATTCTGTTTTGAGGTTTTATCTCAATCATTGTAAATCTCTACCTCACATTTGTTGTAGACCCATTTCTTCCTTTCTTGCTTTCCTTTCAACACGGAAAAACCCTTTCTGTGAAGTTCTTGGTTTCTATTTCTTTAGCCAAATCTAATCCAATGTGATTTTGGATAATTCTTGTTTTGTGTTTCTGTACTACACAATCCTGGGCTTCACTTTTTATGTCTTTCCTGAAGTACCTGTTCAACCAGCTGTATCCAGAGTCCTTCCTTAGGAGACTTTCTCTCCAATTCTCTCTGAGTGAAATCTGAGAGCCCTTGTCCTCATGTCCAATCAATCCATGCATTAATCTGACAGAGTGGGACCAGCCGAGGAGGAATGCTAGTACATTATTTTCTGCATGTAAAATTCTGTTTGATTGCTTCTGATGCCATGGTAGCAGACTGTGACCTGGATCCTGAGCTGGCATAAATCGGGATTTGTTTGCTGAAGTCGGGGGAATGGTGCAGATTTACACTCATGGATATAGCAGCGATGGATGTATTCATCTCTATCTCTATTCCACGGCTGACCCAAACCTGCCAACAAATATTGGGCCAATAACTATTTCGTTTGCAAAGTCTTTTTGACTCGATCATGTTGGATGATGAAGTCACATTTGCCAAATTAAGAGGGCTCAGACTGAGGTGTTCCACAGCAAAAGAGTATAGTTACAGAGCAAAAAGCCATCCCCTTTGGGAAAAGCTGTAGCAGACTAGAATTCCCTGTGAAGGTAGGCAGACACAGACCATTTGCAAGCTTTATTGCTGACAAGCCAGTTTATTTAAGCAAAGGAGTATCTGTGAAGAAAACTGATGTGAAATAGTCATGTCGTCTGTTATTCCCCACTACTGTTTTCATTTGTTGTCTTCGGATTTAGATTGTAAGGGTAACTTATCACTTGATGACTATACAGCACCTTACATAGTCCACATGCAATGACAACTGTCTCATTGCTCAAGCAAGCATGGAGGACAGAGATGAAATATTATATTATGTAGATCAATACAGAGAATTCTAGCGGCCTAAGATGGAGTCTTTTAGCTGCAGTGCATATAATTTCATTTTTCTGGTAGGACGGTTTAACTTCAAAATTTGTCATAGCTGCTGAAATGCCGTCCTTGGGTTGCAAATTATGACAATGCACATAGCCCCACTGAGTACTGCCTTAGTTGATAAAGATGCTTCTGTGGACCCTGAGCTAGCACAGGACATTATTTGATTTTGATTTAAAAAGAGAAAGACAAGAAATGATTGGCTGCAGTGCTAGTAGTTCCCTCGCTCTTTCCCCTCCCCTCAATGTAAGCAGCTCACACCGAGTTTAGATAGGATGTGGGCTTGTAGAACATCAACTCCGCTTTCACGTGGGATAAACTACCTCATACTTATTACAAGGTAAAAGCATGTAGACAGGCAGCAACCACGGAGTAACTGATGTGCAATCAGTCTACATATGATAACTGGCTTCTGCAGGCACCACATTAGACTCTTGTCTCTTTTCATCCTCTTGGCAAGTAGATTCAGAAATTAAATAGCTGTTATTTTGAAAATACCCATCAGCTTAACAGAATCAGTTGTTGACACCTGCAAAGAAAAGTTGGGAGCTTCAACATCACTAAGCTGGCTGCTTTATTCTGTACACTACTCATCCTCCTAATTTATCTATACGTTTTTCATTCACTAGGAGTGGAAGAGTTCCCATCTGGATAATTGATCACAGCACTTGTGATAAATGCCAGATGGGAAATTGGCACTGACCAGGAAGCTTGGGGTTTCACACTTCACTAACATCTCACGTAGGTGAAAGACATACTGTTGGCTTGGCATTGATGGAAGAAAGGATGTTCAACAGAGAAGAAAGCCTCTTTCAGCTACCTTTTTGCTCCACTCAGGGTGCCATTTGCTTTCAGGAGAAGACTTAGTGTTTGTGAGACTTCTGTGATGCCTCAGGGCTGCAATTCAAGTGCCTTTGGGGAGGATGGGGTTCCTGAAAACGAAGGAGGATCCAGGACAACTTTGGATCCAGGTCAGCAACAACACTGATGGCCAGTAGCCTCACTGGTAGGACAAAAAAAAAAGATTGCTCATACTAAGGAAAAGCTCTGATTTTGGTGGAGTCCTACCATATGCTCATGTATTCCATACTTCGCACAGCTATTCTTGGGGACAACTCATCTCCCCTACTGATAAGAGTTATCTCAGCCTCTCCACTACATGATTGGCATTCAGGAAATGTTTCATTGCACCAGTTCTCTGATCCTTCAAATTACATGGCTCTACTAATCTTCCTGGGAGAGCCTCTAAGTCAGCAGTTTCCCTAGCTTGCTTCTGTCCCATTTTGCTGTAGGTTATGCCCTCTGGCATATCTCTTCTTGCAGCTTTTGCAATCCTGGTACTTCCTGATGAACACTACCATACCAAGGAGAAACTAAAAGAAAAGGCCAGAAGCAATCCTTGGACTTGTCCATGCTAATATGCTGTACAGAATTTCACACTGGATCAAATTTGCCTTCACCACCTTCCGGTGTATGCAAAAGATTGCAGCTTGATCACTGGGTAGAGATTAGGAAGATGATCTGAGCTCTGATTTTTTTGCCCAGGTTTTGCCCAGCAGCCTGATTGGTGATCTTATGTAAAGCATCTGCCCTCATACTCCCCTTCCCTTCTACAAAATTGAAATAATAATGCTTAAAAGTGTTTTTCTTTGAAACATGCTTTGAGGTTTACTGATCAAAGCTTATACTTACTTGCCATTTTGTGTGTTGTGCTTGTTTGCTTAGTGTGTATTGCCCACCAGAGTCTTTCAGCAAAGCCATAGGTGGCAGTGAGTTTGTCATTCTTCTCTGCCTGTCCCTTGTGCTTGGTGAAACCGAGTAGGGCTTTTTTCCATCACAGTGATGACTATCAGCTTACAGCAGAGCTCACACAAGGGAGATGGAAGTCTCCAACAAACACTAGCGGTAGAACTCTTGATATGTCCAGAATAGAAATGGTTTTGTGTACAGAACAGCCACCACTGGACTACAGTTTATTGATTGTGTCCTGCCATCCGCATAAGCCTTTGGCACATAATGTAACTCTGGGGCACTTAAGCGCGTACACTGTGATTTCCCATGCACTTAGCAGGCTCTGTGACTGCAACAGTTTACAGGCTGATCTAAACAGGCCTATTCAGAGATGGGTATACAGTGATGGCTTCAAAAATGGAGTGAGGTCTTAGTCATCATCTAAGCAGGTGCCACACTCCCATGAATTTAAGAAGGGTCTAAGTATTTTCATGTTTCCCAGAACACAAGCTCCAGACCTTAGGAGACAAGGGACCCGTGGTGTTTGCGAGTGGCTTTTTGAAGAAGGAAGGCAGCGTAAGCTAAAAAGAGAGAAAGCTACTGGAGCTGTGAGGTGAAAGTAAAGATTGAGAAGGAATGACAAAGATGCCTGATCTCTCTTTGGAAGAAAACATATTGCTGCCTAACATGAGACAGTGCAGAATCTGAAATATGTCAATGGAAGATTTGTAAAGCTGATGATCTCTGCACATAGCTGCTCTGGAAATTTGGTTGCTGGAAATTACACAGAATATCTGGCTTTATTTTTGTATGTTGTCTCCAATGACAAGGTATCTTAGTCATAAATTTTGCTTCATACAGACACAAAAATCCATCTCGGGAGTCGAGCAGTTAAGTTAAATGTAATCTCCCCATCAGTGTCTGTAAGCACCTCACTGTGTATCACTTGTTCCCAAAGACAAGGCGTTTATTGCAAAGAAGCCATACGTAGTAGTAGTAGTAACGAGGACATGAGTTGTTTGTCTCAGAGTGGGGGAAAAAAAAAAAAAAAAAAAAAAAAAAAAAAGGCAAGAAAGTTCTCCTGATAACTGCTGAGGAAGATTGACATTGCAGTGTAATATGGGCGAAAAAAAAAAAAAAAAAAAAGGCAAGAAAGTTCTCCTGATAACTGCTGAGGAAGATTGACATTGCAGTGTAATATAGCCCCTACCACGCCTTGTAGATTCAAAAAACTTTTAAAGATGTGCATGTGTGTTGTCAAAATGCCTCTTGAGCTTCAAGCTACTACATACAGCACGGTAGTAAAGACACGTCTCGGGGAGTAACTCTGGTGCTTCTGAGCTGACTTAAGGTAGGCTCATGTCCATGTAGCATCCTGACTGTCAGACATCAGTGGCTGCTATTCAAAAATCTCTGATGGAAAATTTTTGGCTGAATAGTTCTTTTCTTCAAATTTACTTGTGAAATTTCTAGTTTCTTCTGAAAAACATATATGCTGTTTTTTGTAAAAGCTTTTAAGTTCTTATTATCTTCTGAAAAACATGATTTTTTTAAACCTTCTGAGAGGGATGGGAGGAGTGAGCAACTTTCATGCTTTCCCTGTTCTTTGTGTAAATAGGAACAGACTGCAAGAAGTGGAAAAAAATGGAAGTAATCAGAAAAACTTGTTGTAAAAGTATTGCTGTTTTTAAACACGCATAGCTTAGTTTTGAATCTTCTTTACTGGAAAAATAAACTGCCCATGGTTACAAATTTGAAGTGAAAATACGCATTTCATTTAAAATTTTTAAAATGTGTTTTTCCCAAACCAGGTCTGTTTTTTTTTACCATAATTTCACTTAAAAATGAGAAAATGTGGCAATCCAGCCTCTCCAAGTAGCAGGCTACGAGCAGCATGCTAAGAAGCCTAAAGCACAGGGAGCCCTGAGCAGCAGCTAGGGGTGCCTACTCTGGAAGGTGGAAGCCTGAAATCTGAGCAGTCTTCGTGATGAGGCAAGGCAAATGGTCCTTATAGCACCTCCTCTCTTTGCTCTTGCAGCTCCAGGAGACAGGCTGTGGGTTTGTGGCTGCTGGGATTGAGACATGCCTGTAGCATGGGGAGCCTTCAGAACTGGAGGGTGTCTCAGGCTGCAGCAGGCAGATCGGTGCAGAGGTGATGATGTGCATTTACTCTTTGCTTGATCCACAACCAGTTTTAACTGTAGGATAAGCAATTATCACTAAATATAATAGTAAAATTAATTCAAATAATTATTCATTACATAAACTAATTATTAATTTTCTCCCTTTGGACTTCCCAGTAGAGTATAATGCTGGTCCTTGACCTCAGGAAAGGAGACAAAATGACACAAGTCTTGGTGAGATTAGCATGAGTTTATGAAAGGCAGATCCTGCTTGACTAACCTGATCTCCTTCTATGACAAAGTGTCCAGCTTATGGATGAAGGAAAGGGTGTGGATGTTGTCTCCCTACACTTCAGTAAAGCCTCTGACACCGTTTCCCACAGTTCTTCTGGAGAAACCGGCTGGTCATGGCTTGGATGGGTACACACTTCACTGGGTAAAGCACTGGCTGGATGGCCAGGCCCAGAGAGTGGTGGTGAAAGGAGTTAAAAACAGTTGGCAGCCAGTCACAAGTGGTGTTTCCCAGGGCTCGGTATTGGGGCCTGTCCTATTCAACATCTTTATCAATGATCTGGGTGAGGGGATTGAGTGCACTCTCAGTAAGTTCGCAGATGACACCAATTTGGGAGGTAGTGTTGATCTGCCGGAAGGTTGGGAGGGTCTACAGAGGGATATGGACGGGCTGGATTTATGGGCCAAGGTCAACGGTATGAGGTTCAACAAGACCAAGTGCAGCACTTGGGTCACAACAACCCCCTGCAATGCTACACATTTGGGGAAGAGTGGCTGGAAAGATGCCCAGTGGAAAAGGACCTGGGGGTGTTGGTTGACAGGTGGCTGAATATGAGCCAGCAGTGTGCCCAGGTGGCCAAGGCCAACAGCATCCTGGCTTGTATCAGCACTAGTGTGGCCAGCAGCAGGAGGAAAGTTATTATCCTCATGTACTCGGCACTGGTGAGGCTGTATGTAGAATACTGTGTCCAGTTTTGGGGCCCTCACTCCAAGAAGGACATTGAGGTGCTGGAGTGTGTCCAGAGAAGGGCAATGAAGCTGGTGCAGGGTCTAGAGCAAAAGTCTTATCAGTAGCAGCTGAGGAAACTGATTTGTTTTGTGTGGAGAAAAGGATGCTGAGGGAGATTTTGCTCTCTACAACTACCTGGAAAGTGGTTGTAGCGAGATGGGGGTTGGTCTCTTCTCCTAAGTAACAAGGGATGGGATGAGAGGAAATGGCCTTAAATTGCACTAGGGGAGAGTTATGTTGAATATTGAGAAATATTTCTTCACCGAAAGTGGTGTCAAGCCCTGGAACAGGCTGTCAAGGGAAGTGGTGGAGTCACCATCCCTGGAGGTATTTAAAAGATGTGTAGGTGTGGTGCTGAGGGACATGGGTTAGTGGTGGACTTGGCAGTGCAGGGTTAACAGTTGGAGTCAAGGATCTTAAAAGTCCTTTCCAGCCTAAATTGTTCTGTGAAGACTGTGTTGTGCTATTCTTATTCCAACCCTGACATGCTTGATGTCAAGAAAAAGTTAAAGTTGTCCAAAACCAGGCAAGTAGAGAATCACAAAGTTAGGCAACCATAAAAAGCCTGTATGGTGACCATGGCAACTGGAAAGAAAGGTCCCCAAGATCAGAACACTACAATTAGTTTCTAGTCAACCATTGTTAGCATTAGGCCTGAGCATTGTTTTATAAGGTTTGGGTAGAAGCTGTAACAATGCAAGATTCATCAAAGACTTGGTGATAGCTGATAGAATCCAGATATAACCTTTAGTTACCTTAAGCTAGTTATAATACATTATAATACTAAAAACCACACCTCTAGGAGGAGACTTTACATGAAAATGTAGGACCACCTTAGTATAATGAGTGAGACAGGAGTCAAGAGATGCACAAATTAGCTTCTGATACATAATCATGGATAACCAATCAGGTACTGTGGTATGATTTTGTCAAGGGTCGAGGGACCGAGGTACCC